>NW_028263383.1:11677500-11977500 GCF_051168715.1 Poecilia mexicana | reverse complement strand
ACGCCTCCGGTCCAGAGAGACTCCCGCCTCCATCAGGACGCCTCCGGTCCAGAGAGACTCCCGCCTCCATCAGGACGCCTCCGGTCCAAAGAGACTGTAGAGGTCCAAAGAGACTCCTGCCTCCATCAGGACGCCTCCGGTCCAGAGAGACTCCCGCCTCCATCAGGACGCCTCCGGTCCAGAGAGACTCCCGCCTCCATCAGGACGCCTCCGGTCCAGAGAGACTCCCGCCTCCATCAGGAAACCTCCGGTCCAAAGAGACTGTAGAGGTCCAAAGAGACTCCTGCCTCCATCAGGACGCCTCCGGTCCAGAGAGACTCCTGCCTCCATCAGGACGCCTCCGGTCCAGAGAGACTCCCGCCTCCATCAGGACGCCTCCGGTCCAGAGAGACTCCTGCCTCCATCAGGACGCCTCCGGTCCAGAGAGACTCCTGCCTCCATCAGGACGCCTCCGGTCCACAGAGACTCCCGCCTCCATCAGGACGCCTCCGGTCCAGAGAGACTCCCGCCTCCATCAGGACGCCTCCGGTCCAGAGAGACTCCCGCCTCCATCAGGACGCCTCCGGTCCACAGAGACTCCCGCCTCCATCAGGACGCCTCCGGTCCAGAGAGACTCCCGCCTCCATCAGGACGCCTCCGGTCCAGAGAGACTCCTGCCTCCATCAGGTGGTTTAGGACGCTTGCTCTGTAGTGGGACCAGGTAGAAGCACTTCATCAGTGATGAATGACCGACCTGGTGACCTTCTGCAGGGGACCTGGTGACCTTCGGCGACCTTCAGGGCTGATCTGGTCGGCTCAGGGGATAAATTAGTGTGCAGCATCTGAGGGTTATGATGATGTGTTTCATTTAAAGCAGGACAGTGATTTATCCGTCAACATTTCTCCTGAAAACAAACCAAATCTTTTACCAGTGGAAAGTTCAGTCAGAAAAATTAATGTGTTCTGGTTTTATTTGACTTTATGAACTGAAATTAAGTTTTTGACCTGAATGTCTGAACCACACAGGATGTTAAGATTAGAATTTAATCCCGTTTTTCCCAAGAAGAAATGCAGAATTCAGGGTATTTCTATGTGATAAACACAAAGTTGTGTATAAATGTGAAGTGATGCATGGATTGGATATTATAGACCATGTTGGAGATATTTGACCTGGGCTTCATGGTGCTGCTTGCTTCCAGAGAACATATAGATTTATTGTCTGTTAAATAATTCACAGGTGTGCGCTTCTCTTACATAGACTTTTATAGAAAAGTTATGCATGTTACTTGGTTTCTTTAGTGTTAAAAAATGTAATAAAAAATTCCCTGAGTTTTAAAGACGCTGTTCTCAGGAGGATAATGTTTGGTTGTTTGGTCAATGTAAAACAGGAGACTCTATAAACTCCAGAGTAATTAATTAATTGTATCTGTACATTTCTGGTACTGGGTGATTTTAACAGCTCAAATAATAGGTTTAAATGTTTATAATATGGACGATATTTAGATATTCCAGACTGAAATCTGTGATGTTTATGGTGGATGAGTCAGATGCAAGTAGGATGTTTTCTGCTGGCATTTATTTTTTACATGTTTGAAAAAAAAAAATTAATTCCTTCTTTCAGTTATTAAACATTATTTACTTGCAAAGTTTGACAGAATGTGTTGAGAATCAGATATTGTGACATGTAGCTCCAAATTATATGCATAAATAAGAAGGTTTCCACTGCGTGTGTTGTTAAAAGATTAGCTTCCTGCTAAAGCTACACATAGCTCCCATGTGATGTCACAGACTTTACAGCTGTCAGCCATCTTGGCAGGCAGTTGCTATGACAACAATAAACAAGTCACAAGCTTAGAGCTAGCTCTCGCTTCGTTCCTGTCTAACTTATAAACAATACAAGTTACAACTACCTGAGTCCTCTATTTACTGCTGAACTAGCGACATTAGCTTAGCTAGTGTAGCTTTTACCGGCTAGCTAAGACAGACATGTAGCCTCCGTGTTTAACATGTACTCTCTCTGCCAGAACCTGGTTACTCAAAGAGTTTGGACGTCCTTTATAAATCCTCCATGTTGTAAACACTCTTCATGTTCACCAAGTAGTGAAATATATCGTAGTTTAGATCAGAGGCAGCTTGTGTGACGTATTTTTCTTCTGTCTCAGTTTGATCCCGACAGCAGCCATTTTGTTCATCTTTCTCTCTTACATTTATTAAGAGTTTCTGCATATTTTCTCGTTGTTTCTCTGGGAGCCGTGGGTCTGCTGTGCTTTGTGGTGCGTTTGCCTACCAAGATGGCGCCGATCACTTCCGGTTGTGGGAACTGTGTGTTAGCAGGCAGCTGTGGTGTAAATACTAGGAGTCAGAAATGTAATAACTGGTTATCAGAAATCTAAATAATCTGGAATCCAAAAGATGTTTCCAGATTTCAACACCAGTGCTGATGTTGATACGTTTCTCCCAGCCCCTTCAGCCATCCATTTTCTACACAGCCTTCAATGTAAGAACAGCCTCAACCCGTCAGAGCAGGATTTATGTGGCAGCTGCAGTTGTTGCATCAGCCAGGAGCGCTGTCCCTCCGTCTTCACTAACCTTCTGCCTCCTCTTGTGGCTGCAGCCATTAACTGGGCCACACAAATGCTCTGCACTCACCAAGAGGATTAACTTCTGACACGAGTTCAGGCTCTGCAACTTCAGCTGTGTACACAGGTTGTACAGTACAGCGAACCGGCGGCTTTTGTGTTTGCACTGCTTGGTTTCCTCTTTTGGTGACTAAATGTCAGAAGATTTTGTCAACAAGAAATGCTTCATGATTTATTCTGTTTAAAACTGATTTTAAACAGAATATTTAGCGGATCAAATGCTGACGCATCTAGACGACAATACGGGTTAAGTTAGGGATGCACCGATTTATCAGCGTGGATTTCCTTAATTTTGGGAGATGAGCTGATACTTCCATGTGAAGCTGATCTCATCTACATCAGAAAAGGTGTAAGAATGAGCCGCTGTCCTCTGCTGCTCAGTAGTGAAGGTTTGACTGACGGGTCCAAACCTTTACAGTAACAACAGTCGCCTCTCTGTTGCACAATCAGCGACTTTCTTACTATAATTTAGAAACAATTCAGACAAAGAATATCGGTGTCAGCTGATTCAGCAGGTCAGGCTTTTTAAAGATTGATGATCGCTGATCGGCCAGAAAACTACAATTGGTGCATCCTTAGTTTAAATCGTAATGCTGCGTTCACAGGAAACACGATTTGAGCTTCAGGAGACTCTGGTTTACGTTCACTCTATGTGGACAGGCATCGAGGCGCGTTGCGGCGCGTGACAGCCATCCAACATTGATATTCTATTGGTCCCAGTAAATAAAACCAAAACTCATCCGCCATTGTTCAAAGTAACCGGGAGAGGAACAAAGGAAAGAGGCTCCAACATGCGTCGAGCCGTCATCAGCCGTTGTTTGTTCAGAAGAAACTGAACACAAAATGTTCAACAGAGACATCTCAGCCTCCGTTATGATTGAAGGAGTTGCAGACTTTGGTGCCGCTCTCAGTTTCATCCGCCATAGTACAAAGAGACCGGCAGTGAAAAAACAACAGAATAAAGTGATTTTGATGCAAAATATCAATACAATACATGAAACGTATTTGTTGTGAATGCAGCATCACACCTGACCTCCTCCATTTTGACTCTTTCAGACCTTTTATTATTACAAACCTCTCATTTCAACCCAAGGACTCATATTTCATCATCCTAAAGGAAAGGTTTCCAGCAGAACAGTTAAGTTTTTCTGGTCACTCTAAATCAGAGCCGCCATCCAGCAGCTCTGTTAGGTTAACATGGTTGTCAGGGTGAACTGCTAACAGGTCAACCTGTGCACACAAACAGCCTCCTTACACCCTGTGGACTCTCCCTGACAGTGTGTTTATTAATGAGCGCTCCGCACCATCCTGCTCCTTCTTCTCCTGTTGTTCTCCCCCAGCCGTCACGTGAGCCTCATTAGGTAGATCTCTTCCCCACAGAGTCGTTACTTGGGATGCATTTGCTGTGTGAATGGATGCCCTGGCCCAGATAGATGTTCCCCCGGCCCGGTTCTGGTCCCCTGCCTCATAAACATCAGGGTCCCCAAAGAAACCAGGAGCTCTTCTGACCACTGACATCCCACACTGTTTGGAAACTTTACTGAGGCTTCCTCAAGGATTCTGTGCTCAAATTGTAATTATCCGGGATGTTTCTGATGTAAACGAAGGGATTTTTTTAATTCAATGGCTTGTGTGAATCATGAGCAGGAAGAAAATCTGACACTTCATCTGAAGGGTTAAGACCGACATAAAATTGCTTGACTGTCGTCATGAAGTGTCATTTGGTAAATAATGAAACTCGTAATGCAAAGTTGACACATTTAATAGACTTTTAATGAGCTTTGCATTCATGTTTATTACCGCGCTAACAGTCTTATACAAGCCACTTAAAATAAAATGTTTCCAAAAAATGACATGCATCAAATGAGGAGAAAAGACAAAAGCAACAGTAAACAAACAAATTAATAAATTTAAACTTACCATCTATTCACCGTCAAGTTGAAGGAAAACAAAACCCAGTAGAAGGTGGAAGAATTAATTTCCAAGCCAGGAAACTTTTATTCAGATGTTTAATCACTTTGTGTCAAAGTAGAGCTGTAAATAATTTTGTTTATGAAGCGCAGAATAATTGATCGTTTGTCTCGCCTTTAATTGACGATGATCATCATGTTGATTTCTTTCTATAACTCGGTTATTTTTATTTTTCTCCTCTTTGCTTTTCTCTGGCACCGACTCTGATCCTTTTCAAAGACTATTAATCCATGAAAACACACACTGTGAGCTGGATATGCTGCTGCACTGACATTCAGAGGTTTAATACGAGTGCTGCTGCATTCAGGTGGATGTTTATTCACGCCTAAGAGATTTTGACACGCCTGTCACGGCGCTGGCACTGCCTATCGCTCGGCCTTCCCAGACATGAGCGGCACTCTGAAGGCGCTACGTTTAGCTTCTGGGACGATTAGCCTTTCATGCGCTTAGCTCGCCTGCCTCCTCTGTAGGGTCACATTCATAATTGAAATAGGAGATATGAGCAACTTTAACTTATTATGAAATGAAATAAGGAAACTAGACACCAACAGCGTACAGCTAATGCTGACTTTATCAAATGTTTCTTCTGCCTTTTATCTTTTGTGATGTTAAAAACCTTCCAGGTCTCCTGGTTCTGGTTCTGGTTCTGCTCTGCATCAGAACCAGAACCAAACACGGAGAAGCAGCATTCAGCTTCTAGGCACCACAAATCTGGAATTAACTTCCAGAAAACTGTAAAACTGCAGAAACACTGAGTTTCTTTCAAGTGATTAGTTGAACATGTCGGACTAAATATGTTGTAATTTTCCTATTAACTAAAAAAATTGCTGTTTGTGTTTCGCCAAATCTCATCATTACTTCAAAAACGCACATCTATTATTATATTTTTCACCGGATGGGTTCATCCTGTACTGGAATCTACAGAGTAAACACAGGAAGGATAATTTCACCTCAGTTATTGTTTATGTTGAAGACAAAAACAACTTCCGAAGGACCTACATTTGTGCCCTCAACATTTCTCTCCAGAAGACTTTGAGTCATTTGTATGAGCAAAACTGACAAAGGTTACCAGCAGGTTAGAGTTGCTTTAGAAACATTATAAATAAAACACTAACCAACATTTTGATGTGTATTGATGCCACTTAGAAAAATGTTTCAATTGTTGATGACTTTGTATTTTTGTGTTTTTGTACTTGGAACTGCCTTGTTGCTGGAATGCTCATTAGTCACATACTTATTCTACTGTTGCTAATTCTTTTATTGGAAAATGCCCCTTAAGACTTAAATGATTCATTATTTTAAATGTGTAGTCATTAATTAGCTTAATGGATGCATTTAATGATTAGTGCAAAGATGCATTCCAGTTGCTAACAAGAGAAGTGTTAAAATATCTTTGCCAAGCAGCTCTTGTTTAGTATCAGCAGACATAAGCGCACTGCTCGTCCTTCGTCCCAATGTAGATCTGTTTCTCTCCCCTCATCTCACCCCGCCTTACACTCTACTTTCCTCTCCTCTATCTCTTACCCTCATTTTTCTCCAGCTATGCCCCCAATATAGTGCAGACAGGGATTTGAGTGACTCTGTCAAGCTTCTCTCTACATTCCCGGTCTGTGTTAAATTGGTTCAGAGCTTAAGCAGAGAGTGAGCCTGGGAGGAAAAAAAAGAAATAAATAAAAATACAAACAACGTCTTGAGGCAAAGTGACCCTGGCTGGGTAGGCGATGTCTCTGACAAATGCAAACACTTGCAATGTGTGCCCGCATTAATAAGCCTGGAGTTAAAAATGTACCGTGTTTGGTTCCAACTCACTTATTCCCAGAGTAAGATATGAACATAGAGTCCATAATGACTGGACTGCAAGTCTTTTATTTAAACCTGAACTTTGCTTCTTGTTGGTCACAATTTGATCTCCAACCTGGTTTCTTTTTTTGTTTGTTTTATTTCAGATAAACCCAATTTAAGAAAAAATTCAGGATTTACTCTGTTTGTTCTGGCCTGTATTCCAAGAAGCTTAAACATATCAGCCAATATCTATAATTATTGATTGGTTTATTGTTTTTAATGTCTGAAATCCTGCCAAACTGGTGGTGTGACGTTTTGAGGAACGGTGGTGAAACCTGAAACTGCTGCTGCGCCAGTTACCCAGCAGGTTGTTGCTAGGTAACCAAAGAGTGAGTGAGTTGCTAGGTAACCAAAGAGTGAGTGAGTTGCTAGATAACCAAAGAGTGAGTGAGTTGTTAGGTAACCAAAGAGTGAGTTAGTTGCTAG
Organism: Poecilia mexicana; assembly: GCF_051168715.1. Taxonomy (NCBI): domain Eukaryota; kingdom Metazoa; phylum Chordata; class Actinopteri; order Cyprinodontiformes; family Poeciliidae; genus Poecilia; species Poecilia mexicana. Next base: position 11,970,643 of record NW_028263383.1, on the reverse strand, counting down.
GTAACTAAAGAGTGAGAACGTTGGTTACTGATCTTGAGAGTTTGAACAGTTAAAGCTTTTCTTCCTCCTACATCTCCCAGAATGCTGTGCGATTCTAGAGTTAGTGAAGTTATTGAATATTCTATTGTCTATTGATATTGATCACGTGTTCATTGTGATACTTATTGCTATTGAGTTATTGTCCAGCCCTGAGTTTAGTGAGAAAAAATCCCTTTAAATTACCCTGAATTAAAACTGATGTTTAAATAAAAATCCATCATCACTACGTTCGTAATCCATATAGATGAATAAATGCACTAACAGACAGAGCTACACCTGGTGAGACTGCAGCGAAGCGGCGATGCTAACGTGAATAACAATAAACATGAGCTTAATCACCTCCTGACTTCCTGCCTGCATTTCTGACTAGTCACAGCAGGCAAATGAAAATTGAACCAATCACTGTGAACTTATCCAAAAAAGATAAAATAAGGGCATACCAGTTTGGTTTGTCAGAAAAGTGCTGTTCAGGAAGTCTTTCTCAGATAAGGCTGTGTAAACAGAAGTCATGCTGTCATTTCTATTTCAGAGAAAAGAGTCCTTCTACTTGTCAAGTGTTTACTTACCAACTGTACTGCCATGAAATGAAGTTGGCCTGTAGAGCTCATTGTTTTTACGATTTCCACAGCATTTCAAGGTCTAAGAGAAAGATAAACCTGATGGAAAATCTACCTTTAGCAAGATCAACGTCTTTCTGAAATGTTTTCCTGATTCATCTTGGCTTATTCTTAAGCAAAATGTCATGAGAGAATGTTTACATGTATAAAAGCTGATAACCAGAAGATTTTCAAAGTATTTTCAGTCTTTAACTCTTAAACACAAACTAAAGTGTGCGTAGTGATTTGCTGATCAGTTTTTCTAATGGTAGCAAATACTCGGTATATGTATTTGCATGTTTCTGTTTATAATAACATACAACGTCGGATGACAAAAAGACGATTCTTTTCCTTTCCATCCATGGCGTTGAAACCGTTAACAAAATGAAACTTGAAGATGAAGATATTATTAATTTAGTGTTTCAGGAAAAATAACACAAAGAACCACTGAACAACTCAAAAACATTTTTTTCTTGCTCTCTGTGTCGGCTACGCTACGCACCGGCTCGTTGCCATAGCGACTGACTAACAACTCCACTAACATATCAGGATTAAACCCCAAAAACAGTCAAACATTTCCCACATGAAAAACAGGACACTCAGTCTGTTACAGTTTTATCTTTTCAGGCTTGATGTTTATTTTGCAATTATTAATAATTGATCGCTAAGGTAGATTAGCTGCTAGTAGCTATGCTAACACAGTAGTAGATTAGCTAATTTAAACATCTGCTCTGCTGATGATCTGTCAGAGTTGGTGTTTTTTAAAATTGTGTAACTGAAATGAAACACCGAATTCTGCAGCACATCTACATGTTGACGTTGTCATAGTCAAGCTAGCATGACTATTAGGGCTGAAACGATTCCTCGAATGATTCGAGTACCTCGATTACTAAAATTCCTCGAGGAAAATTTACCTGCCTCGAAGCTTCGTTAATTTATGTTTTATTAGTTAGCGCACCGTGTTCCGGCCGGGACTTCATTTGCGTTGCGCGGAGCTCTCACTTCCGCCTCTGAGTTGTTGACAAAAGCTAAGTCTCAGGGGCATAAAGTCCAATCTTCAAGATTGGCCCGTGGGGATTTTATTGATTGATGATAATGCCCGACTTTTTATCGTTTTTGGGGAACCAATAAGCATCCTTAAAATGACTGGGGGAATGCCTGGAGTACGGCAGCATTTCTCCTCCGGAGCTGCTGGTTGAAAGCGAACGGCGGGAAGAGCGCTGAGGTGAGCGGATAGCCTGAACAGGGCGGGCGGCTGAGTAGCTGATGCTTACCGTGTAAATGTAGCTTTACCGACGAACCGCACAATAAATTTCATATCCCTGTCTGAAGAAACGGGTGGCGGAGCGCATCGTACATGGCTGGTAGATGAGTTTCTGAGTGTGACCAGTGAAGGTGTCGTAAATATCCCGTATTGCTTCCCCCCGTGTTCGTCCCCCGGTCTAACGGTTCGTCAGTCCGCTGGTCTATTTCCTCCCCTCCACCCCATCTTACGTTCGTTCATTCGCCCTCTCCTCCCACTCCAGGCGGCATTTCCCGTATTTTCAAACCCAAAGCGTGACAGGTTAGGTGGCAAGGTGAGTTTAATTAATCTATTAAACTCACTGAAGATGAATACATAAACTAAAAGCTGGATTGTAGACATTTTTATAAGCATATTTGTGAGCCTGCCTCTTTGTTATTAAATTCAATATAATTTCAGATTTTTCTATAACTTTTCTTCTGGTTAACTTAGAAAGTGAGCTATTATTGTTACAGGTTAGTTTTCGAAACTACAAAAAAGCAACTGTTAGGGATGCTCAAATATGAAAAATTGGACTGATATTGATATCCGATAGTAACACCGGTATTATGCCAGATTTACCAATATTTCATTTTATAATTTTTTTTATCCGATTACTCGATTAATCGTAAGAATAATCGATAGATTACTCGATTACTAAAATATTCGTTTACAACAGCCCTAATGACTATATTTCCCTCTATTTTCTCTTAATTCAAACTTTTTCCAGGCCTCATCTAGTTTCATACATAGTGTTGAAAGTTAGTAGTAAAGCTCTGCGTCCCTTTTTCTTTTATATATCAAGTGCACATTTTAGGTTTAGTGTGTTATGTTGACAACTTGGCAGCTAAAACCAATGCTAGTCATCATTAGCGAGCTGCAAAATACTTAAACTGTTAATACTAGAAAGACTTACTCATTAGATCCCAAATCTAAATGTATAACTGAAAGTAATCGTTTGTATTGTTTTGTCAGTGCTCTGTTATTCTGTTTTGTTTTGAGCACAAGAAATGGAAAACGATTGAAAATGTTTGCTTAGAAAAAGAAACAGGATTTGATTTGATAGATAATTTTTTACAGTTCAAACCTGTATTGAATGATTCTCTTCTTTTTTATCAGAACATCTTTGCTGTTACTTTGCTCCATTCATAAAACCTCATGCTTTTCTTCTCCTGGGCTCTCCTCAGTCGGTGTAATCTGGGTTGTCAGATTTTACATTTCCTCCCTGCCAGCTCAACAGTTTGACCAGAGGGCAGAAAAATGAGCTTGCATCGACAACGAGCGCAGCTCAATGTGGTTCCAGTTCTCTGACAGAACCCTCAGCTAAAATACTCCCAGTGTTCCCACATGGCCTTTATTTGACCCAGGCACTTCAGTTTCTGGTGTTGCTCTCTCAAAAAGCTGCGCATAAGAGATAAATCTGCATTAGCAACACAAAGGGCTCCTTCAGGTTCAGGTAGAACGAGTTTGTTTCTGCTCTTCAGCGTATTTATGATCTATTTTAATACATTCAATGTTTTTTTTTTCTTGTATTGCAATTAAAAGCTTTCATTTTTCAATAGAGATGCACTGATCCGATATCAATATTTATAGATTTGGTATCGATGACAATGTCCACGATCTAAAGGAGCAGATCTGTTCAGTCTAGTTCTATGCTTTGAGCTCTGGTTGTTATACACACAGTTGGACTTTCTGATCCATTTGAAAGTTTTTTTTATCATTTATTTACGTGGCTGTTCTGCTCCTGATCGATCGCACTGACTGAACAGATTAAAGTTGTTTCTAAGTGTTTGACCAGCCCTGTGAAGCTATTGGTGCATTTAATTAGCAGTACTGGTGCAGAGTTATCAAATGCATTTGTCTGTAACATTTTAAGTCGGCTCAGCTCTGATCTTCAGTATCGGCTGATACTAAGCCTCAGATATCGTATTGGCAGTAAAGAAGTGGATCGGTTCGTCTCTGTTTCCAGTGGTTCCAATGGCTGACCCTCATTAATGTTCACCACTAATCATCTTCATAAAACAAGTTGTTCTTCACATGATGCCGTCCTTTGACACCAGATACTTTTATGTTTTCCACTTGTTTCATGGTCAGGCCATGCAAACAATAAGCTGTGACCTTGGACGCCCTTGACTTTGGTTATTGGTCTCAGCACAGCAGAAGCGATTTGCATCATTGAGTTACGATTCCTCCATAAGCTGCTGACTTTGGAGAACGCTGCAGCTCCCCGATCCAAAGGGAGAGACGACCCCACCAGCTGCTGGAGGGAACTCATCAGGCCTGTTATTGTTTTCACGCTCGTCCCTGAAGGTTTTCTCTGAAAACCTGAGCACAGCCGCCGCTGACCTTCCTGTTCCTGGACTCGTGTTGGAGCCGTCGAAGCGACCTCAGCTGGATTTTGTTCTGACACATCTGGTCCCGGGCGCCGCGCCGCAGCCGATGGTAGCTTCTGTTCTTCACACGTTGTTTTTAAGGCGTTTGTCTCTGAGGGTCTCAGCAGGTTGATGCGTCATATTAATCAGGTTTCACCTGCAGCAGCAGTCGTAACCAGTTACATTAAATTAACGTTGTTGAAAAAAATGACTTTTAGGTCTTTTATTTTTACTTGAGTAGTTTTATTATGAAGTATTTCAGTTCTTACTTGAGTAAAATCTCTTGATTTTCTACCCACTGAATGAAAATCAAACATGTTTTAACCAGAAACTCACCAGACTCAGACACACAGCTGCAGTTTCTGTTAGTTTTATAATAAAAGAAACTGATTTGGAAAATTTTCCTTTGTTTGATTTTGTTGTTTTTTTATTATTGTAATTTTGGTTGTTAAAATACCAAAATCTCCACTTAACTTTTTTTTTGTTTCGTCTGATGATGTGATTTTTAAATATTAAATGATTGATAATTTTGCTAGTTACTCAGAATTTGAGTAAACTTTTTGCCAAACACTTTTTTCTCTGTTTCTGGCCCCCCCACCCACTGCTGCTCCCAACACACGTTACCTATTAAGGCTTTATATAAACTCCTAAGATCTTTAATTATTTCACTGCTTTTACCATCTGTTCAGCTTTGTACACATCATAACTCAAACTACAGCAAATTACAGGTTTTAAATCTCCCCTAAAGGCTACATTTTCTTAAAGTGCTCTTGATTAATCATTCCCCAGCTGTCTGAAGGGTTTCCCAAACTTTATTTTTAGACTGGCTGCTCTTTTTGCTCTACATTACTCCATTATTGAAGCCATTTTCTTGGAATTATGTTTACGCTGTAAATTTACCAAAAATGGCAGAACGTACCATTTTATTTTCATATATCTGGTTCTTTTTCAGATCTGCTGGATTTTTTCTGTTAAAACAGGATTTCCACAGACTGCTGGAGTTTATAGATTAAAGCAGTTCAGAAAGCAGCTTCTGAGAAATATTGCAGAAATTTATTGCAGCTTGGGGGGAAAATGACAAGAAAGGATCTCTGGGAAAATAAACACATCATAAATATAATTTTACTCCTTATTTAGTTTTATATTCCCAATATTTAATAAATATTTAGACTCTGGTGCTGAGAGAGAAGAGAACAGGCAACAAGACGCCGACCGGATCTACTTCACAATTATGCTTTACTTTTTCTAATACCTTAAAGTTTTTAGTTTTAAAGTGACACATTTTCAATGTATGTGAGAAATGTAAAAGACTTAAATAAGCTGAGAAAAATGTTATTAAATACAAAGAAGCTTAAATCTCAGCAAGGTATTTGTCTGAAGTTTCTGAAAATGATAAACGTGTGAATAAAATATAAAGTGGAGAATGTGATTAGTTTCCTGAACCAGTTTGAGATCTGGTTCCAGTTTGATTCCAGATCTTTGTAACATTTAATGTTTGTTTCATCTTTGGCCTCATTTTCATACAAACCAGCCAAATTACTCAAGTGGGCTTCATTGCAATTTGAGGCGTCGTTGATGGATACCGTTTCACATGAATTAGTCATGGCACTTCAAACGAATTACTTACAGCTGGATGGAGGAAAGTGCTGTTTATTTCTCTGCCTGCTAATTCTGCTGCTCCTCATCTGCAGTCGCTCTCTTCACGCTGAGCATTTGTTGGAGCACGTTGCACAAAATGCCCCTTTAAAGAAGACTGGGGTCGTCCACCAGCCGCCTGACGACTGAACTGAGCAGCATTTTGCTCCCAGCAGAGCTTTAACTGGCTCCTGAAGCTTTGCTTCTGTAAACCAGGTGATCTAATGTTACTTTCTTAAATGCTTTGCAGATTTGCAGGCGTGTAGCTTTGCAGTTAGTAGCACCCTGAGATGTTTGCTTAACAAAATGCATAAAATCAGCTGGATGCTATTCAGTAAATACACTGCTTGGTTAAAAATAAAGTTACCACCTGGATCTAACTAAAGCAACGAGCCTCCTGCTGGACGGCAGAGTCCAGACCTGAACCCATGGAGAGGGGATGTGCTGCAGAGGAGCTCAGGCTCACCAATCCGAGATATTGGTGAAAAATTAAAGCAACATTAAATGGAAATAAATCTCCTGACATTGCAGAAGCTTATCGAAGCAAATGAATGCAGCCCAGTTAGAGTGTAACCTTTTTAAAACACCATCCGATGTTGACCCTTTGCTCAGGACGTCGCACTCCCCAGAACTCCTCCACGACAAAACGACCAAAACCACCAAAACAGCCAAAACTAAAACGATCATTTAGCTTTAAATGATCTGTTCTTCTGTTTAGTTGATTTCATATACTTTATAATTTAACACAATTAGAAATATATCACGTTATGGAAACTAATAATGTCTAATCATTGGTAACCATGGAGACAGTGCCGCCGTCATGTAGCCTAGCTTGTATGGAAACATCTCGTCTTTAAGGTGCTCCGGTTTCAGGGGAAACGCTGTTTCTGACACAGTGATATAAATCATGTGGTGTGAATTCAGGTAAAGTCGGTAATTCGATCGACACTCAGGAGGGAGGAGGTGCTGGTCGGTTTCTAAGCTGCTTAAAACTAAGTGAGTTACGTTCACAGACACATTTGCTCGACTCGAACAAGAAGAAGCCATTTTCAGTCGCTCTGTCCGATTCTCCCATCCTTCAGCGTAGCATCCATATTCCTAAGAGTTCCTCCACCGCTCACATCCAGTCACATTTAGGAACAAAATGCATAAAAACTGCCTGAACTTTCATTTCGTCTCTTAGCAGTTGTCTTTGGTGTTTATGTATAATTGTCTGTCCTCTCACCAATGGACACCAACTCATCTGCACAGGCCTTACCTGCAACCTAAAGGTCGTTGATAAATATTTGCTGTTTTCACATAAAGATAATAATATCTAAAAAGAGTTAATAGGAGTCATGATGCAACCCTTTTGTTATTTTTTGTCCGTCGTGTTGTTCCCAGATGACAGCCCTCCTGTGAGATAACAGCAGCTACTCATGCACACGTCAAATGTTGTAATAGTTGTCTTATCTGGTTTGATGTAATAATATCCACTGTGGCCAGCGCCGGAGCGTCCTGCCTTATCGGCGCTGGATGTTATTCTTCTGTGTGTACGATTGGGTTCGCTGGCAGAGAGGATGATAATTGAAATCCTGAGTGGCAGGTCACTTTCATGGTAAACAAACACTTCGTTCCAGCTTCAATAATTGCTTCTGAAGAATGGCTACAGTGTTGTCTGCAGAAAGAAAGGAGAAAAGAAAAGAGACATTTGCAAAAATGAGCACAGAAGGAAAGCGGATCCGAATGCGTCTCTTTGCTGCAGGGTAATTCGCCATGCAACGCTGCACCGGTGGCCGGCCATGGCACCAAAAACACACTTCCTACCCCAACGACACACACACACACCGGGCTGGAGGCCCCAGAGCTTACAAAGTGACTTCCATCTCTGCCTTCTTTTCTAGCGCAAGCAGCCCAATGAAGCAACCATCCCTACAGCTACATCATGTCTTCTTTTGTGTCCCCGGAGCCTCAGCCCAGCTCTCAGAGCCATCTGCATGCTCCTCTTCTGTTCCCCCTCTGCTCCTCCGCTTTGCCACCTTCTCTTCCCGTTCTTCCCTCCTTCTGCCCTTACTAGTTATTCACTCATCCGCTTCATTCTGGGTCCCTCAGTCCCTCTCCTCCTCGTCCATGTCCTCTTATTTAGCTTCTGCACTGATTTGCACAAATCGCCTTTCCAGTAGAAGCTACACACAGGTTTTCTATTTGGTACAAGAAAGGAAAGTTTTTCTCAGAATCTGATGAAGCAAGTCTGAGGATAGTTCTGGAAGTCCTCGTTTGTAAAACGGTAGACTGCTTTTCATTTTATTTGTAGTTAAGTCATTCAGTATAAACATCATTTCCATGCCTTGTAACACATAAATCCCTTATTGCAACAATTTAATGGAAATCTGACACTGATAGTTTTAGAACGATACGACCAGGTTCGTCTCGGCTTTAAAAAGTAAATAAATGTTTTTGATGTGAGGTCACTGATGGCTGGGCTTTTATTCCTGGTTTTTCCCATTCGGTAGAGTTTCCATGTCCTCCTTCAGTTTAAAAATATTTGTAAATTTGTTTGGTCACCAGACTGGATGTTTATCTATGTTTGTCTTGCAGATGAATGGGATGAAGAATTGCTTAAAAATATATAAAAATCTTCAAAGTTGTAACGATTCCTTGAATGATTCCTCGTTAAATTATGTTTTATTAATTAGTGCACCGAGTCCCAGCCGGGTGATTATTTATGTTGCGCAACACTTTTACTTTCACCTGTGAGTTGTTGACGAATGCTAACTGCTAGCACCAATTTTCAAGTTCCATCCGGGGATATTTAATCAATTAGCGTAAATGAACAAACTGGAAACTAAATTTCCTGCCATCCCGATCGCAACAGAAGGGAGGTGGAGCGCATCGTTCAGGTGTGTTTCTGTTTCTGAGACAAAGGAGCCAAGTCCCGTCGCTAACATGGATAAATAATAATATGTTGGCAGAGTTCATCAATTAAATTCACTGAAGATGAAAACACACTAAAACTGGAGAATAGACGTTTTAGAAATGTTGCTTTATTATTAAACTGAATATGATTTCAGATTTTTGTATAACTTTTTAACTTGTTACAAGTAAATTTTCTAAACGGCAGAAAAGTAAACTTGAACGACTTGAATTTCCTGTCAGGTTTATTTTCCTTCCTTGCTGCATCTCTTCTTCTTCTCCTCCCGTCCTGCGGTTCTCTCAGCTCCGTCCTGCTCGTCTTTCCTGCTGCATCGTTCTGTCCCTCACCTTCCCTTTGTCTTTTGTTTTGCTGAAGGCGAGCGCGATCTGCTGCGTTCCCTCCCGGTTCCAGCGCGGCGTAATGCGGCCGTCCCTCCCTCTCCGTCCTTCAGCCAGCCTGCATTAATCTGTCTAACTCAAAGCGACGCTCCGTCTCCTGAGTTTTGTGACGGAGATTCAGGCCACTGCGTCGCCTCTTCAAAAAGCTCACAGCTGCAGAGACCAGAGCTACAGAAATATTTGGCTTTGAAGAGTTTTAGACTCCTGCTATTCTTTTTCTTATCATTTAAATATTTTACAGTATATTTTATATGTACAGTATATATAATATATATTTTTAAAATATGCCATCCTTCAGAAAGCAGCAGTTAGCCGACACACCTAGCTAATAAAGCTACCAAGGTTCAGTGCCTTCCCTTCACATCCTCTGGGCTTCATAGTGTGGATTTACAGGCATCAGCTTAAAACCTGGAGTTTTCTGTTTTTCAGTGACAGGCCTTACAGCCTGAATGCTTTTCTATATTCCTGTATCAGCCAGCTGTGCTACACTTGGGTGTAAACAGGATGAATTGGTGCACATTCAGTTTGATCTGTTATGTTTATATTTATGTGCTCATCTAAAATATAAAAACAGAAAAGTGATTTTATTTTAAATCTTGTTTGGCTTTTAGTTGCTCTGATGTCATTTTAACATTTAAAGAAACAAAACCCAGAGGGAGGCAGAATATCTAAAACTTACACACAAATAAGAGTAGACATACTGTTGTTGTTTTTGTCTGAATAAATTTTGGACAGGCAGAGGGTTCGGCGTCTCCGCCCGAATGCACCAGAGGCTAATTACTGAAACAGGTTCTTACACTGAGGCAGGATTGATGCTTGAGGAGAATTCAAATAACTGAAAGCCGTTATCAATACCCGTCTGGGAATCGCCTTCAGATCCTTCCTGATTTAATTTGGCAACACAGAGAAACCAACAGGTAGTTAGAGGAGGAAGGAACAACAGAAATAAATAACTCTACAATCTGTTTTACCTTTTGGTTTGTCGCTCAGATTGTTAAAACTTGGGAAAACAGTCAGAACTGGGTACTAACTAACTACTTTAGTCTCTTTATTATGAAGCATTTCTTCTCTTACTGGAGTAAAATTTCTGGATTTTCTTCCAGCTGAATGAAAATCAAACACCTTTCAACCAAAATTCACCTTCAGAAGTTTCAGAAGTTTTTTATTGAAAGAAGCTGATCTGGAAAAAATGATTTGCTGGATTTTGGTATTTTTTGTTATGACTTACTGTCATTTTTCTGCTTAACTTTATATTTTAGATGTAATTTTTAAATGATTCATAATTTGATCAGTTACTCAGTACTTGAATCAACCTTTTACAACATATTGTTTTACTCTTACTGAAGTATAATTTCTGGTACTAAACAGAACTCCACACAATTTAAGGAGTAATGAGAAACTAGAAGATCCTTTTACCTGAAAGCTGATTGCATGTTTGCACTGACCTTCAGTGAAATGAGTTCATTTTTACTAAAACTCTCATGTCAGCAGCACCATGTATGAACCTGGAGCCTCACCTACACAAACACGTTTTCTCTGATGCTATTACCTCAGGTAGACATTTATAGACCCTGTTTATCTGAGAGCAAGACAGGTGCACAGTTCCATTTGTGTTTAATTCCAATTAAGCCTGGGCTGTGGACAAACTCATTTTCTAAACCAATTACTCTGGAAAGAGATAAAAATACAAAAACAACCCTAAAACAAACCCCTCCCCCTCCGCCAAAATAAAACCTGCTTATTTAAATCTACTACTAAGCAGAGCCACTTGGCAGCATGGAGGCAGTAAACTGCTGCATGTGGGAGGCGGCGCCGCTCGCTTTCCTTTAGCTCAAAACTTAAATGTTCCTCCAAGCTCTGCTTGACTCTGAAACATGAGGGACAACAGAGGTGAGACGAGGCAGACGTGGATTTTAAAAGTGTGTTTTCTAAGAACAGGGGCGTCAAACGCGTCTTCATTACGATCACAAATCTTCTTAAGGGCCAGAACGTATCGATAAACCCGATAACGGTTAGAACTGTCTCTGAATCAGGTTTTCACATCAGTTTCACTATTTTATTATTTTTATTTTTTGCAATAAATTAATTATTTAAAAATATTTTCAACAAATTTTGCAACATGATTTTGACACGTCTTAGAACTTCAAGGTAGATTATAAACATGCTTCATGTGAAGCTTATAATCATAAAATCACTATAATTAGAAATAAAGGCTTGAAAACATCTGTGTGTAAACAAATCACTTAGTGAAATAAATAAACCTTTAAATAATATTTTAGTTTGTTGAATACGACTGTACATCAGATTTCTTCTGTGGTAAAACTCATTTTCCAGCTGGAACAATGAACAACAGTTTCTTCATGGGAATATCCACTCCTGTTTTAAAGCCGCTCTCATTTTTCTGACGTTCCCAGAATCCTTCCTGAGGACCGATCTGCTCCTGCAGAGCCTTTTAGCTGCAGGTCTTTGATGCATTAAAGCCCGTCATCGACTGCCACTGAACCTGTTCTGCTGAAACTGGGCCTCCTGGCGCCGACCCCTGCTGCTGTGAACCGCACACCGTCCGGCTTTTCCACAACTCAAATTAAAAAAACAACCCAATGTCAATTACAACACCCGTACATTAGTTTTCCTTGCAAGGAAGAATCTTCTGACAGCTCAAATATGTTTGGTGTTGAGTCATAAAATACAGAGTAAATAAAGGATTTTACTTGGGGAGAAAATGTAGCTAATGCAGGAATGTCAAACATATTTTCTTCTTGGGACAAATCAAAATCATGAATGTCCTCAAATTTGTTGATTTGACTGATAAAACTTTTTATTGTTTCAATCAAGTAACTTACTTTTCATATAGTTTCCATTAAAACAAAAAGCTTTTTACTGTTTCAGTCAATCAAGTAACTTATTTTTATATAAATATATATTTTAAGAAATGTAAAAAAAAATAACAGCAGGAAAAAAGGTCAAACTATCCATTAACAAGGTGCTAAAATATTACAACATTTGATGTGTACTTCTTAAAATCTAATCACAATCAACATTGATGAGTTTCCATCCCTCGTATCGTAATCAATCAATAATATTTAACATCTTTTCAGGTTGATGTAATTTTGCTCCAGTGTAAAATAAAACTGTTACCTTGAAGTTTGAGTTTTAAAAGGCCACATAAATATTTCTGGCGGCCCAGATTTGGCCCACCAGCCTTGAGTTTGACACACATGAACTGATGCATTGCAGATAATTAAAGTCTGTTTTATACACAGATTGACTGAAAGCACCAAATCATTTTAACTAATAAAATATCTCTGTGTGCTGGACATAGAAATTACACATAATTATAAAGATACAAAAGAAATCCTGATTGTAATTCTGTATAATCACTGAAAGGCTGAAAAAGTTGGAGTGGTAAAAAACAGTACTTTTCTCATTCTTTATTCTTGCACCATTATTTTGTTTTGATATATAAATATGTACTGCTTATTTGATCACAACTCACTTCTGAGATTATAGGTTTGCTAATTTTGCATTTCTAAGGTTTTTACAAATATATGGAATATAAAAAATCACCTTATATTAAACTCTGTTGGTTGTGTTTTAAAAATTAACAGTCGGTGAATTAGTCCCCTGTTTGCTCATTTGCTTTGTCCTCAATAATTTACTGTGCAGATTTGAAAACTCACTGCTGAGCAGTTAAAGTTGCCCTGTGGAGGATTTGTGCTAACAAACTGGTTTTCTGTTTGCCTTGACTTTTACTCAGAAGAACATTGTGTGTATCCTCCAGACCGGATGAATGGGTTTAATTCATTTCCTTTATTATATAAACCACTACATTTATTTACATGCCTGCTTGCAGGGTTTCACTTTTTACTGCATTCAGATACATTGTAGAGCTGGAAAAACCTGGAGAAGTTTAACTAAATAAAACAAACATTTTCATAAAGATTCTCCTTTGGTTTGCTTTCCTCACTGCTTTTTTAATTAAAACTTGAGTTTTTCATTTTTAATTTCATGTCAGTGATGCATATCGCAAAACCTGAATTAATGTGTATTATCTCAGAAAAATCACATTCATTCTTTTTGAAGGCAGTTTGTTCCTTAATATGTTGACTGAATTGGAGGCAACATATTATAGCATTAGCACTAGCTAATGCTAATGCGCTAACAATGTCTTACAATATCTCACCCATACTTCAATCTAAAGATCTGACTCAACAAATCCATCTGTAGTCTTTAGTAAATTTATTTTGTAAATTTTCTTCTGCTGTTTTCATGAGTTTTCTGACGTGCTATGCTAACGTTAGCATGTTTACTCTCTGTTTTGATCTGACTTGTTGATAATTGTAACATGTTTCAGAGCATTGTGTTTCGTTGTCCATCTATTTTTACAGATTTTGCAGATGAAACTCAGAGAACAGGTTGTGTTTTGTGAGCAGCTCAGTTGGGACAGGTGGAGCACACACACCGACCAGCAGCTTTCAGGATCCACATCGTTGTGAAAAGTGAAAAACACTGATTGTTACCCAGATTTATCTGAGCTTCAGTTGGGGTTGAAAAAAACAAACTGACAAAATCAGAGACGGTAACAACAGGAGTTAAGTTTAGCCAGAGGCTCTGATGGCAGTCGTTTAAAAAATAACCCCATTTAACAGGAAGCATGGTGGAAGCATATTGATCAGTTTGCTTTAAAAGACGTGAAAAGCTCTGAGACAGAATTAAAGCAGAACTGCTTCAGATAAAACCGGAAATCACACTGATCCTCAGACAAAACACTTATTTAGTCTTTATGCTCACTTTAAAAAATGTCAATATTTCCACTGAACCGATGAAGCTCTGATGAGTCTCAGTTGTTTCCTTACAGATTAGTAACTTTATTATAAAGTATTTCTGCTCTTACTTGAGTAAAATTTCTGGATTTTCTTCCCTCTGAAGGAAAATCAAACATGTTTTAACCAGAAACTCACCAGACTCAGACTCACAGCTGCAGTTTCTGTTAAAGTTTCATCAGTTTTTTATTGAAAGAAACTGATTTGGAAACATTTATTTTGCCTGATTTTGTTATTTTGTGTTGGATTATTGCCATTTTGGTCCTTAAAATACCAAAAATTTCCACTTAGCTTTATATTTTGGTCCATCTGATGATGTAATTTTAAATACTAAATGACTGATCAGTTACTCAGTACTTGAGTAACTTTTTTACTCTTCATTTCTTGGATGACTACGTTTTACTTTCACCTGAGTAAAAATATGTTAAAGTACTTCTACTCTTACTTTAGTGTGATTTTTGTGTAACGACCTGGCAGCATAAATTGAGGCATTGAGTTGATTTAAATAATGTTTTTACAGAAAGAAAATGTTTCGCCTCCTCTGAACTCCTTGGGATCAAAACAGTAAAATGTCCGTCAGAAAAGCCGACGTTCTTCAATAAAAAATGTTTCCTGCTCCCAGTCCAGTTAAATAAGCCAGATGATTTAACACTGAGAGTTTTCCTACAACAGCCTGTTTGCTGCAGATTATCTGGACTTTAATGGAGGAGTTTTCAGTCTAAGTTGTGGGTCTGTAATCGGGTCAGCGCTTCAGATGTGGCATCAACAGAACCGGGTTTCGACCGTCTCTGCAGGAGATTTGAGGTTTTTGTGTCACTGTGCAGTTAGATGGAGTTCACTGTGAAGTGAATCCAAAAAATGTGGAAAATAATTCAGTCACCTTCACTGAACTTCATCTGAGGTTAAATGCATTGAAAACACATTAATATCAAACTTTTTTCAGTTTGACAATAAAAACATTTCAAAAGTGGAGTCCATGAATCTTCAGTTA
Source organism: Poecilia mexicana (assembly GCF_051168715.1). Classification (NCBI taxonomy): domain Eukaryota; kingdom Metazoa; phylum Chordata; class Actinopteri; order Cyprinodontiformes; family Poeciliidae; genus Poecilia; species Poecilia mexicana. The sequence goes on along the minus strand of NW_028263383.1, from coordinate 11,955,614 downwards.
TAATTTCCAGGACAAGAAACCTTTGATTCCTGTCTCACTTGTTGGCAGCTGATTTCTTGTTTTGTCACCACATGGACTCCTGTTTCCACCAACTGTTATTACTTTTACACATTAATTTGTTTTATCTTTCCTGTGTTTTCTGCATGTTTCCCTTTTACAACCTGAAGATTCGGTTCATATTTTTCTTGATGTTAAAAAACCAACATGTTTCTGCACGTATTTGTTTCATTATTTAGTAACGTTTTGCTGCAATAAATCCAGGAACTAATGAAAAATCAGTTTTAAACTGTGGGAATATGATATTCTCATCCATATACATCTGATTTTCTTCCTGCTTCCCATTCAATAACTCACTGCCTCATAGATTAATAACAATATGCAGTTTTATTCTATATGCTTATGATGTTGAATACTGCTGGTAGTCCTCTAACATCTTTTGTCTTCTTTATACCATATTTTCCACTTAAGAGAATCATTAATCTTTCATTTTTATCTCTTTCCCATAAAAGCTGAGTATCTAAGTGCAGCCATACAGTAGTTTACTTCGGCCTCCATAGAAATGGATGTGAACCTGTGAAGCCTGCAGGCCTGTGTGTGTGTGTGTGCGCGCGCGTGTGTGTGTGTGTGCGCGCGCGTGTGTGTGTGTGTGTGTGTGTGTGTGTGTGTGTGTGTGTGTGTGTGTGTGTGTGTGTGTGTGTGTGTGTGTGTGTGTGTGTGTGTGTGTGTGTGTGTGTGTGTGTGTGTGTGTGTGTGGGTGCGCGCGCGCGGCAGTCCAGCCCAGCTGTACTGCAGATGTGGCCATGCCTCATTATATCGCTGATGAATAGATTTCTGCTTGGTTGGAGGAGAAGGCCGAGGAGGTTTTCACCTGAGGATTTTCCTTCTCGGAGAGCAGGTGAGATGCCAGGACATGGCCGCTTCGCGCCGCGCCGCACCGCGGCCGCGCGCTAACACTTAGCAGGGAGCTAATGATGCTCTCCAACTATGCAAACACTGTTCATCATGACAGGCCCCTTGGCAAGAAGTGGCGTCCTGGTAATATTTGCAAAATCTGAAATAACTTTGCATTACATGTGTGTAAGAGGGAGAGAGTTGGACTTTACCCAGTTTACAGTTCTGATCCTGTAAACAAGTCTAAATTACAAACTTCAAAGCTATTTTTAGTTTTATATGAAAGACAAAAGTAAAGTGAATGGAGTGAAACTAAAATTATTGATGGGTTTTCTCTGACTGGGAAGAAAGTCTTTCCCCAAATTTCACCAAAGATGAATTTATTATTTACCTGCTTAAACATCATGAACAAACTGAGAACTGCAAAAACACAAAATCTCACCAAGTAATTTTGGTTTTTAGAGCAAATATCTTGTTACATTTAAAATAAGACAAATCTGACTGACAAGTAACTTTTCAGTGACATTTTTTATCAATATTTGTTATTATTGATGAAAAAGTGCAGATTATTTCACTTATAACATTGAAAAATGTCTTGAAATGATCTGCTAATGGAACTACAACTGTTTAGTAACTTAAATCAAGCTCTAAGTTGCTAGATAACGGGCTGGGCTTGGCTGGGTTGCTAGGTAACGGGCTGGGCTTGGCTGGGTTGCTAGGTAACGGGCTGGGCTTGGCTCGGTTGCTAGGTAACAGGCTGGGCTTGGCTGGGTTGCTAGGTAACGGGCTGGGCTTGGCTCGGTTGCTAGGTAACTGCACAGTTCTCTTGGGAAATAATCTGCCAGTGGAACTAGAACTGTTTAGTAACTTAAATCAAGATCCTACATGTTGCTGAAAAGTTATTTGTAAGTTATTTTTATCTTATTTGAAGTGTAATAAGATATTTGCAATAGAATCTAAACAAAAATACCTGGAAATATTTTGTGTGTTTGCAGTGAATCATTCATTCACATTTAAAACATTTTCTTGGATTGTACTAAAGATTTAAAGTATTTTTTTTCTTTTTGTTACAAATGTTTAATTCTTTTGGTGGGAACAAAGCGAGGCTTATGTTTTATGTTTTCATCCAGTGTTTTAGTTGCATGTGTCGTCGTAATATGCTTCCAGTTCTTGAACAGTTCCTCTCCCTGAACAGAGCCGTGGTTGTTGAGAGAGCAGCTGCTCTCCACATGATGAAAACACACAAGCAGCTTTGATGTTCCAGCCTTTGTGTGTGTAGGTTTGTGTGTTTACCAATGTATTAAAAGCGTCTTGTTTTTTTTTTTCTTGCTGTTATTTTCTGTCTGAGACCTGATCATGCTCTTAATGTGATGTTATTAATCCCTTTCATACGAGTAATTTCTGTCGGAGTTCAGTCTCGCTTTCTCTACTTTGGTTTTGAAGTTACAGAAAATGTCATCAGACTTTTTTTGTCCATTGAACAAAGACAGATTACAATAATTATCATAATCATAAGCTACCTTTAGAATAGTAGTGGCTTAAAAGCGAAGCAATTTTGAAAATGTATTCAGCTGTTCTTGATTCGAATCAGAGGCGTGTTGCTGACTTTTCACCAACAGTATGACCTTATAATCCCTCAGTTGTTTACAGCATTTCATACGTAGTGTTTTTTTTAGCACAGTCTATATTTTTCAAATAAATAATATTCTTTGAAGTAAACTTGGATGTTAATGCGATGAGTGAAATAAATCCTTTGTTTAGTTAAAATGTCATTCATAAAGGAGCTACCTCTATAACGGTTCATAACTTTTTGAGGTTTAAAAATGTCAATTCTAGAAAAATGCAAATGGAAAATTATTGTGAAAGCCTCATATTAATACTGTCTTGGATGACATTAGATGTAATTCTCAGATCAATCTGCATATATTTATAATAAATACACTGAAGATGGGACAGAAGCTTTGAACTGATTACTGCTCATCAATCACATTGCCGAATTTAAAATTCAGATTTCTGCATCGTTGAGAAGATTTGATGCAGTTGGAAAACTTTTAGCAACGCTCTGCACCGACTGAGCATGATGCATCAGGACTTTGATTAGACAGCGACACAGGAGCCATTTCAGTTCTTACATGAAACACCTTACTGCACATGTGAAACATTAAAACTCATCAATCTTTATGACTTACTGTAATCCATCAGTAGTTTTATCGTTCTGTTTTAAAAATACAATCAACCATTAGAAAAACATCATTTTAGTTTTCTCTGCTAAATGAAGCTTATTGATGAGAGTAAAACATCTTCTGCAGCTGATGCATCAGAATCTGCAGGATGTGTGCAGGATGTCAGGAACATGCACTGCTTACAAGAAGCCACAGATAATAGATCTGTCATCAGCCTCGGCTCCAAACCGCGCCGCTGGAGCGACATTACAGAGAAACGCTGGGGGACTGATGTGTGATGGAGGCGCAGGTAGGAAAATATCGGATCAAACGGATAAACAAAGACTGAGTCGCCGTGTGTCTCATCCTGATTAAATCATGAAGTGGCTACAGCGGCGGCGGCGCTGGTGGCAGTCGCCCTCACATGCCCCATCACCAGCAAACGCTGCAGCACTCCAAGGAGAAAGAAATAACACGCTCTAGAGGAGGAGAAGTGCAGGCGGGAGGGAGACGGATCAATAGAGAAAGGAATGTGTGTCAGCTTTCTTTAGGCTCCCGTCTGTTAAATAAAACCATCAAAACCAAACTAACTGATGAATATTTATCTCCGCCCTTGTATGCATCCCTAAATCTGTAAAAGCTTTTGCATATTTTTGTTTTGATTCCACAATTATGAGAAGTCAATCTTATTGAGCAAACACTTATTAAGTCTTGGTGCAGTTTAGTTAGTTATTGAATCAACATAACTCTCCAGTGAAAATCGTTTTTGGTTCAATTTAACCACATAATCTGTGGATCCTCATGATAATCTGGCTTCCATTTAGCATCATTCACTGGACATGTTGACAGTTCAGTTTGAAGAAATCAATCAGGTTTATGTATCACATTTCAGCAACAAGGCAGTTTAAACTGTTTACATCATAAAAACACAAAAATACAAAGTATTTGTATTTTGTAGCAACAATTGAAGCGTTACTTTAAGTGTCGTCATCAAAATCATCAAAATGTTGACCAGTGTTTTATTTATTATGTTTCTAAATCAACTATAACCAGGAGGTTTTAGTCTAGATTTAAATGAACTCAGTGTTTCGACTGTTTTTCTGTTTTCTGGAAGTTTGTTCCAGATTTAAGGTACATAGAAGCTGAATGCTGCTTCTCCATGTTTGAGAGATCTGGAAGGCCTGGAAGGCCTGGAAGGTCTGAAAGGATGATCCAACAGCAGCAGATCTTTAATTTATAATTCAGTGATTTAGAAACTACCAGCAGTTTAGAGTCTCTCAGTGAAGGACTGTAGAACCGGGCGGCGTAGAACCGGGCGGCGTAGAACCGGGCGGCGTAGAACCGGGCGGCGTAGAACCAGGTGGTGTAGAACCAGGTGGTGTAGAACCAGGTGGTGTAGAACCGGGTGGTGTAGAACCGTGTGCTGTAGAACCGGGTGGCGTAGAACCGGGTGGCGTAGAACCGGGTGGCGTAGAACCGGGTGGTGTAGAACCAGGTGGTGTAGAACCAGGTGGTGTCTCTACCCTCCTGGTTCTAGTCAGATCTCCAGCTGCAGCTTCTGGTCTGTCAGCCAGTAAATCCTGGATGAGTTTCTCTGGTCGAAGACTTTAGTCCTCTGGGCCTGAATGTCCTGCAGCTGCTAGAAGGTCCACTGAGGAACCAAAGGGTCAGGTCAGAGGTCAGAGGTCAGCCTGATGTCTGGTTACCAGCTGGAATAACTGAAGCTGTGTGTAGACTCTCGATCTATAACTCTAGATCTATAACTAATAACTTCAGTTTTGTTTGTGTTCATCTGGAGAAAGTTTTGACATTCGCACATGTTCATTTAAGAGACCAGGGAAATATTCACCAGACAAACCTTCCAACATTTTACACTGAACAACCTTCCCATCATGATCATTTCTCCTTTTTCCTTACAAGTATAAATTCACATGTGCAGCTTTAACTTTGTAACCATTATTCTTCACCACTTTGACCATGTTTATGGAAGCCAAGGTGCTTTTCAGACTGAATTGCCTCAACTCTGCTAACGCTGCTTCTCATCATGGCGATACATCAAAGAGCCCTTTAACTCTTGGTACCTTTTATCCTGACACATGCTCAGCTTCCCTTCGGCTATCGGGAATGAGCTGTAAAGTCTGCAAGGTCCTGAAAATAACAAAAGGTATTTTAAAGTCCAGCCCTTGATATGGTTGTAATCAAACTGTCCTTGTTAGGTGCATTCAAGGACATTACGGAAACAGAAGCATCAGAGCAGCAAACTGTTGCTTGTAGACATTTTAGATTAAGCAATTCTAAATGCTCAATCATTTTACTATAAAAAATTCAATTCTTAAAAATAAATTGAAATATGAAATATTGCAGTTCACATGTCTGAAAATATGTAACTCGAAAGATGATGAAATTATATTTTTATGTCAGTACAGCTTATCAGTTCAGGCACTTTACAGCCACTTTTGGTCAATTTAATCCAATTCCTATTCAGTCCTATTTACAACACAATGATAAAAGGTTAATTTTATTATATCAGTTAGCAAAAATGTTGTCAAAACAAAAAGACATTTGTTTGCATTAAGTTAATCTGTCTTTACTCTCTGGCAACAGCTACTACATCTTAAAAATATGTGTTGCTTTTAGTATGCCATCATGCCACTCTCCTATTTAATTTTTATTTGAAGTTTTATTATTATTATAATTTAAAGGTGACATATTGAGTGCTGCGTAGATATCTTTATATTCTTTATGCGTTATATTTTTCAGTCTGTCTATTTTCTGTATTCGCCATAACCTTTTCTCATCTGTGACGTCACCGCATCGCCAGTGGAACTGCTAAAAAAAGATCATGACAAAAAAAAAGTCCTGACTTCCGGTTACGCAGCGATTCTGTGGTCCAAGTTCAGTTCTGCCTAAATTGCTGGTAATCCAGTCAAAATGTTCGGTTCCACCGTGTATTAACGCTCAGGATTCCCTTCATCGCCCCGGAATCAGAGCCGCTTCGAAGTGTTTGGTTAAATTTATTTTTCTCAGGAATTCACCTTTATCAATGCGGAAAGTCTGTCTTGGAGCACTTCCGGACCTCCGCCAGTACCAAAGGGATTAAGTACTTCGTCTGATTGGCGGTCATTTGCTTCTGTCTGCTGAAACCAGAGAGCAGCAAGGCGGTAAGCTGCTAATGATGCTAAAATGTCAGCAAAGCTCTTTTTAGACATGACTTGTGTGTGTTGAGCTAATGGCCATTGGTTTGATAGTAGCATTGAGCCTTTTGCTTCTGCTAGCGCAGCCTGCTAGCTGTTAGCTGCGTGTTTTGGACAGTTTTCTGGCTTTGTTTTCGCTGTTTTTGTCTTGGGGAATACATAATGCAAATTCATCCAGTGACGTTTTTAACGCTCCCGTTAGCTAACTCCTTACTTAGCTAACGGGAGGCTTTGTTTACTTCATTCATTTTGGGGTTGTTTTTATATTTTAATAGGCATCTGACACTGTAGTTAAACTACACTCCATGTAGGTAGTTTGTGTGGTTGCACTGCAGTTCTATATTCAGAGTTGGGCAGCTGCTAGTTTCATTTACTCAGTTACATTTACTTGAGTAAAACCTTTGTAAAAATGTACTTGTAGAGTATTTTCTACGCTGGACATTTGACTTTTCCTTGAGTTATTGTGAAACATCTCTGCTCTTGAGTAAAATTTCTGAATTTTCTCCCCACTGAATGAAAAACAAACATGTTTTAACCAAAGATTCTGCAGACACAGACACACACCAGCAGTTTCTGTGTTTTTGTTGAAAGAAATTATTTTGCTGGATTTTATTTTTTGTTGAATCATTGTCATTATGGTTCTAAAATACCAACATTTCCACTTAGCTTTATATTTTGGTCCATCTGCTGATGTAATTTAATTTTAAATATTAAATGAATAATAATTTGATCAGTTGCTCAGTACTTGAGTAAACTTTTTACCAAATGCTTTTTTACTCGTAATTTCTTGGACGGCTTCATTTTACTTTGTTTTGGGTAAAAATATGTTGAAGTATTTAAAAGCATGATATATCCATATTAAAGTTTGCCTAACTGTCTGAAAGATCAGTTGCAGTGCTCACAAATCAAATCAGTAGCTTAATTCTTATGAAAGTTGATCTTTGGAGACACTACAAGCATTTTGCATGATGAGGTGAGTGAATCTGCATCAATGCACCACCTATCATGCAGGGCGTATTGTGTTTAAGAAGTAATGGGTCAGAGGTAACAACTGGGTAGCTCTGGTGTATTTCAATAGCAGTGGAGTATTTCTGTGATGCATGTTGAGCTTTGGAGAGGTTGTTGACGAATTATGTTGTTGACGGCTCTGAATCTACGGCAGCCTGGTTAAGACAGTTTTCCAGGAGAGGGTCTCACATTCACAATAAGGCGATTCTGACATTTTTTTGGCCATATTTAATTTTGTTAGGAGGATATTAAACTTTTCTTTTCACACTACAGTTTTAACATCTAGGGTTGTTGAAAGGGTTCAGTTTAGTTTTCCAAATCTGTTAAATTTAGTTTCAAGTTTTGAATTTAACTTTTTGATTTTCAGAGATAAAAACGTTAAGGACTGAGGGATCCTTCATGTCCTTTTAAGCTCAGCAGAGCCGCTGGAGCTTCTTCTGGATTAACATAATGTAGGAAAAATGCTCCGTTTCAAACCCACGAGGATATCATCTTAGAAAAGATTTCAGGCTTTGAGACTTATCGTATGAATCATCTCCCAAGTCCAACCACAGCTGCTCAGACACAAAGCGTCTCTGTAACACATGAAGCTTTTGTGTCCAAAGAACAAGTTTTCTCTGCGCTTTTTTACAGCAAGAGGCACAAGAAACTAAAAAAATGAGGCTCCATTTTTATTCACCTATAATTCTCAGGCATGTTAAACACTGTAGTTATTTAGTTTTGGTCAAATTATGCCAAACTTTTCATAATTCTCTGCATCCCTCTCTTTTTTTATATATAGAAGGTTGGATATGTAGATTTAATTACTATAACGCTTAAAATTCACAATTGTGCTTTAATCAAATATCTAGTGCTGCAGGCTGCAATATATATTCCTTAATATTTTCTATCTAAGCTGCAGAAATGAGAGTAAAAGTGACAACTAGGATGATGTTGCCTTCTAATATGCACCAATAGTCACAGAGTCGATCAATATGTTCTGAAACGCGTCTCTGTCAGACTAAATTCAACTCTTTGGATTTTAAAGGCTTCTGTCAGAAGCACTTATTAATTTTCTTGAGGTTAGCTGGAAAGTTATTTAACATTTTAACTTGTCGTTGCCTTTGGTTATTCTTGTTAAAATAAGGGAATAAAACAGAAAATGCATAGTTGGTTTCCTGGTTTTATATGAAATATAAGAGTTAAAATGTGTTTTACAGTGAAACTTCCTCCTTCAAGTAAAATACCTAACATTCATCCTCTAACAGTTCTAAGAAAGGAAATTATTCAGATTAGTTCTGGTTTTATTTTTCAGTTTATTTCTGCTTATATCTATATTTCTGTAACTGAACGGCAGATAACCTAAATACCAGCATGTTTCTGCTATAAGCACATGCTTGGTTTAGATATGCTAAGATCACAGATGAAACATCAGATTAAATACTATCAGCTCACCATTTTAAATGAGTGATGATTGATTAGCAAATAAATGAAACTGAGGATTCAGAGGCTTTAATTAGAAATCTTAGATGTTTAAAAGAATCTGCAGCAACACTTGTCTCATTAAAGTTTAAAGCATATAATTACTGATCTGTACTTCTGTCTCCTCAGAGGTGGTTGCTGTTTCCCCGCTGTTTGGCCTTGTAATTGCTTAAATTTTCTTTGTTCGTTAATTATTCCCAGCTGATTAATTATATCAGCCCAGAGAGAGCTTTGCTGTAACTGTTGTGTGCGCCGACTCCAAGGCAGATTGTGAATCAGTGAACGCTGCAGTGTTAACAGATGAAGGTGTGACCACCTGAATACGTTCAACGAGAAATGTTTGTTCATCTCCTCTGTGGAGAGATGAAGTTGTACATTACTTCTGCCTGCAGCTTTTTATGTTTAAAACCCAAGTGGCTGATCATTGATGGGTTTTAGATCAAGAAAAAATAAAATGCATAAATTATTTCATTACTTTAAATCAGCACAAGACACAGCTAACACTTCAGATTTAACCATTTCATGAGCTGCTTTTCCTGCTAAAATCAGACTTTTCTTAATGGAAAATCTAATTGGTTCAGAGAATCTCAGGTTCCCTGAACTGAACGGACTCCGTCCAGCTGATTTTAAATATTTCTTAGTTGTTGAGGCAAACATGATGCTGATGCTACTTTAATTTAGCTGTTTATATGAACACATTTTGTAAAAGAACTCATTTATCTCTGGGAAACGGAGCTAAACGCTTTAATAACTAGATATTGTAACACTAAGTGCATATGATGATTAGTTTGTGAATGTGGCCCTGCACTGCAGTTTTCTTCCTGCTATATTGAGTGATTTTTGTTTCATGTTGTCACAGAAGTAAGCAGTTTGAGACGCAGCCACAGGTTTATCTTGATTTAACCTGAATGTTAATGACTGTTTGGTCATTTTACCGAGTTAAAAACAGGGAAGGTTTGTTCTGACTCCAGACTTTTTTTAAATGTCTTTGACTGAAATTGCAGTTGCATTGCTTTTGGTTTGTGGTGCATTCCTGTGCAGACGGGTTCACAAAACAAAACGGTGACTGATGAATCGCAGCAGAAACTGGTGAATGATTCACTCTCAGCTCTTCAGTCTCTGTTGCTCGTTGACTTCAGTCTGCCTGTTCAGCCAGAGGACGACCTGCAGCCGATAAACTCCCAATGCAACTACTACTTTGTTTTTTTACAAAATACAAGTTTTTAACGGGAATAAACACAAAATCTTATCAAGTAGTTTTGTCTAATATCTGGTCAAAATATGAAGGAAGACCAAATTAACTTTTGAGCTTATTTTAAATCAATAATTCCTTAATATTTATGAAAAAGAACTTGTTCCATTGGCAGATTGTTTAACTTCTAACAAGATATTTTGTCCATATTTTTAGTAAAATTATCTGCCAATGTAACTTGAAGTTTTTCAAGATTGAGGAATTATTTAAAACAGGCTCATATTTCTTAAAGCTCATATTTGCACTTGAAACTAGACAAAAGTACTTTAAGATTTTGTGTTTCTGGAGTGAATTTCTACTCTGGCAGGTTTATAATAATTATTTTTAATTAACTAAGACGTTTATTTTTGCTAGGAAATGAGGCAGATTTACCTCAAAAGATAAAATAATTTAAAAGGAGAACAAAATCAGAGAGATTATTTAAAAAATGATTTAAATCCTTCTCAATAATAAAATATTTTTGTCTATGAACTCCAAGTCATTGACAGATTGGGACTCATCATGATTTAAAAATATATATCTAGAAATTAACTAGATAATTTCTAGATATTTGCAGAAGTCTCTTCTGCAAAAGAAGAGACTATAAAACATGACAGAAAACACTTCAGTCTGCTTAAGTTAATCATTTTCTGTGTTTTTGATCCTACAGACATGTTTTTTTATTTTTTCTGTCATTATTAGGGTTGAAAACATTTCTGGATCTTCTCTGAATCACAGGATTTCTCCACCTGCCTTGTGTTGCATTAATGCATCTAAACTGGCTCCATTTTGCCACTTTTCACCTTTTCCTGCTTCGATTTTATTCAAGAGAAGATGAGCTGGCCCATAATTCATCACGGTTTGGGTAATTACAGAAAGTACAGTGATGAACTGTGTTTCCCTAATGTACTGTAATTAGTCACCTCCACAAGCAGGACTCTGGGGTTTACCGTCACCCGTGCTACTTATGGCCAACTGGCCTAAATTTGTTCCCCTGCCTCCCTCCTCATATTTAAACATATTCATTTAATATCAAAGTTCATTATCTGGCCTTGAATATGCAGAACTACTTGTCATGCATATGGATTTCTGTATTCAGTCAAGCGGTGAAGGTTGAGGAGTGTAACTCACCTCTTTGTTTCTGTCTTCATCATCTAACGCAGCTTTGAACATATAACTTCAATGTTTTTAAAATGCAAATATAGGTCACTGGTTTTATTTCAAACTTGAATCTGGTTGGAATATCAACCTGGACCAACATGGAATATAAAAACCTGTATCATAAACGAAGCTTAGCTCGGTATAATTTCCTTCCTTGTGTATTTATGGGAAAATAAAACGCTGCAGCACTCGACTGGAGTGTAAATTTATTTGGGAAGCATGGCGTTGCATGACGTGGAGGAAGAGGCAGCTCATCCGGTCCGCCTGCTGGGCGTAAGGGGAGGGATATCTGAGGTTTGGTCTGGGATCTGTGAGCCACAACGCTTACAGGAATTTAAATAACTGTGAAAGACGGGATATCAGCTGACAGGGAGCTGACCCATGAAGAACAACTCATCGTTTTAGTGTCGGTCCTGAATGACGCAGCAGCCATCTTTCCTCCACTGCATGGACAAACGGTAACTGGTCACATACGTGACGTCAGCTCCACATTACTGCAAACTGCATTAAATCTCCGGTTTCCAATCTTCATACACAAAACTGTCTGGAGGTTTTTATCATCAGTTGTTTTTAGTGATATTTAATGGATGAAAGGCCAGATTTGATCAATTTCTATTTGGTTTATCAGCTGTCCATGTGCAAAGGCCTAAAAAAGCATTACTTGTCTGTCAGTCACCAAGAGCAACGTTAAAATGAATTTCATTTTGTCTCAGCCCAGTGAGAAACGCACCTGTATGTTTACACAACGGTCTTTCCAAAAATATCCTGGTGGTAGAAAGGTCTGAATAACTCCCCTCATTTAGGTCACTTTATTATCAATCGTAAATCATGACTTTACTGCAGAAAATAAATCCAGTTTCCATTCCCCCTTTGGTTTTGACAACTTCCCTCTTGTGGTAGCAGATCTGTGACCCAGATATCTTCAGGAGGTGGAGTGTGCAGGCAGCAAAGCCCTGGGAACCGGCGCCGGGGAGGAAATTTACAGAAATGGATGTGATGTTTGCCTTTTGTTAATTTTCCCCTTCATTAGTTTCTGCTTTCTGGATAATGACCTGCCCTGCTAGTATATCTACCTGTTTGGGAAGAGAGTAACCGACTGTAAACTGAGAGTCGATATCAGCCTTCTGCTGCAGCCGAGTGAGTTTCTGTTCGCCGTGTGGATGAAACCTCAGATCTGGTTTGACCCGCACTGGGTCAAACTCTCTGAGCCCCAAAGAAAATACAGGTTTTTCAGCCCCAAATAGTTTTTTCTTTTTTAAATGAACCACCTTTAGTTGGGCTTCTACAAACTCAACATTCTTGAGTATCTGTTGAAGATACTTTTATTTATTAGCACTAAATACAATCTATGCATCTTACCTATACATCCCATAACTATATTGATGAAAACGTTCTAGTGCCAGTGGCGGGTAATTTCACTTATAACAAGACATTTTTCCATTTTATAAGTGAAATAACCTGGAACTTGTACTTTTCCATGAATATTAAGCAGTTACTGTCTCAAAACAATCACATGTTTCTTGATAAAATGTTACTTGCTAGTTATTTTTGTCTTTCTTCAAGTGAACTAAGATTTTTGCACTAGAAACTAAAATACTTGGTGAGATTTAGTTTCTGTTGCAGTGAACAGCATCATCTGCATAAGGGAGACGGCTGCACACTCGGCCTTGTACCTGCTGCTTTTACCAAACAAAAGACATGCAGTCAGTTTAAACTTGGAGAATGCTTTTACACATTTTCAAGAATAAACATGGAAATTATCTGTCAAAACCACCTCAGTCTTAGAGAACTGTTTGGTTTTCTTACAAATTTCTGACTTTACAGTGTCAGATTATCCACGTTTTCATATTGTAAGTTTATGCCTTTACTCATGGAAAACTGTTTGAACTCACAAATGTATAATTTTTTGGCATCAGAAAATTTCCAGGTTCTCAAAATATTTAATTGGCATTTTTTGGTTTCTTTTATCCACAATTTAATAAGCCCAAAAATCACAAACTTCAATTTTTATTTTGATTACCATCCCTAAACCAGAAAATACATAAACTATATTTTTCATTTCACAGGTTCAACAAGAAAAGTCTAAATATTTCAACATGATGGATGCAGACATGCATGAGGTCTAATGTCACCTGGTTTAGAAATAAACCTTCAGGGTGAATCGCTTCACTACGCAGAGACAGAAATGTGAAACTTGAAGTAATAACTGGTTAAATTGAGCTCCATGTGTGCTGCATTTGAAGGTAATGAAAACTATTATTTTCATGATTGCGTTGACTCACATGTTGCTAACCAATTCTCCTCTCCCCCTTTGGGAAAACGTCTTTATTAACTTTCTATTCAGTCGGTTTTCATTAGAGTTAAATAAAATTCAGGTTTCCCATATGCAAGTTTTATTTAATGAAAATGTTTTGAACATTAATGTAGCATTTAATTCTGAATCAGTTTTAACGGATCAACTTTTTTGTATGAAAAGTAAGAAAATATGAAATTTAAAAGTATCTTTCTATACTTAAAGGTCAGTTGATGCTTAGTCAAATGTTTATGCAGCTTTATTGATACGAGAAGAAAGAGACTGAAGAGACTCAAACACACACACACACACACACACACACACACAGCCTTTAGCCTAGCTTAATTGAAATACCTAAGCCTTGCTCTCTTCTGGCTGCATTAGAGAATAAACCCAGTTTTTTTGCTGCTGTTAAGCATTTGAGGCTGTGGATTTGTTGGAATATGTGCAAACTGGGATGTTAATTTACTTAATCTCACAGGTCAGTTCAGACAGGTTGGGTTGCTAGCAGGAAGACGTCCATATTACAGCTAAAGTTACTTTCAGGTCTTTTTCTAAAAGCAACAGAATGACAGACATAGGAACTTAATTTCCTGACTGAAATTAGCTCAGATTGTTGTAGTGAATTTAGTAAACAGTCGAAGCATTTCGACCCAAACCTACGGCCATTTCTACTACTTCTGTAAAGCACTGAGACTTTTTGAGGTTTAAATTCAGAGCCTGAACCATCTGTATCAAAGTAAGTGTGAGGTTTGCAGGTGCCTGAATTTAAATGTAATTCTCCAGAAACATCAATAATCCTGCAGATTCTCTCTGTGGATTGTGTGGCTCAGATTACAGTTGATTGGATAATCTATTCCACTTGGATCCGCTTTAATCGTCCCTCTGCTTGTTAGTCAGATGTCTGAAGACGGTTTATGTCAGCAGCATTTGGTGGTCTAGTTAAAGTACTTTGTCATTTCAGCTGTAAATAAGTGTAAGGTGTAACTAAACGCCGCCTGCCGTCCTGAGCTGAGCGCTTTGTTTCAGGCCAGGTGTGAGGCGCTGGGAGACCCAGAGACTTCCTGGCTGATGTAGACGCCTCTGGATGTTTTGCTGCTGATCCTTTCCACAGAGGATTCCAGCAGCATTTCAGCCCAGAAATAACATGTGCAGAGTGTTATTTTTTCCCGGCTTCACTTAGAGACACAAGTGCAAGACGCAGTCCGAAATAGGGCCAGGGCTTTTCACACTGGAGAGTAGCAACATGGATATAGTGCTTGGAACGATGAGAGACAAAAATACTCGGGTTAGAAAAATGCAGTTATTACTGTTGCATTATTTATGGATGTTCTTTTGTGAAGAACAAGAAAAAATACTTTTTTTTTCTGCATGACTTAAAATTAAATTTATGAAATCCCACCGTCTCATTTGTTCAGAGATGAATAAATGTTCCTATTCATAGTCGTTGTCATCTGTTGATAAGGGAATTGGGTCGCAGGCAGAGACGTGTCCTTCCAGCGTGTCCTGGGGCGTCCTGGTCCTGGAAGGACAGACCCAAAACACCTGACCAGAGGAGTTCAGGGCGATCCGGAAAACATAGAGGCTCCTTTCGATGTGGAGTAGCAGCAGCTCTACTCCCAGTTCCTCCCAGAATGCCGAGCTCTTGCCCATCGCTAACGGAGAGCCCAGGCACCATGCGGAGGAAGATCATTACAGCTCTTTGTAATGTTGAAAACATCAAGATGTGCTTTATTGTCCCATAAGGGAAATTCATTCAGAGCTGAAGTGTAACAAGAACAAAAGCAACTGCTGCACATCACAAGAGACAAAACTCAACATTAAAAACTCCTAAAATGTCCTCTCCACATCCACCAGTAAATCCAAAGGCCCTCAGTGGCCACTCTCCATTTCGCCCTGATTGGTCCCTCTGCTCCTTTCTGAACTGCCTTATTCTGACTCAAGGTGTTGGAAACATCGTCCATATTGACCGTGATGGATCCTGTTGTCAGATTTCCTGTTTGACCAAATCCCAAACGTTCTCCGTTTATTGGGATCTGGTGACTGTGAACAAACCAGCTTCAACTGGTTTGATCTGAGTGAAATGGGTGGAGGTTTGATCAGAAGACGAGGCACTGGTCAGCAGTAAACCTGCAGCACAGCGACACATTTAAACTCTGCCAACGTGTTAAACTACCACCAGTTTGATGTATTTAGAGATTTGTTGAACTAGACGACGTTTACACTGTAAAAACATAAAATCCTACCAAGTGGTTTTGGTCTAGTTTCTAGAGCAAATATCTTAGTAGACTTGAGATGAGATGAAACTAACTTATAAATAACTTTTCAGCATGAAATATGAGTTTAAGTAAATAATTCTTAAATATTGATGGAAAAATTACTAGTTACATTTTCAGAATATTTTACTAAAAGTATGGGGGAAATATCTGCTAATTCTACATGTATTTTTTCATCAGTATTAAGGAATAACTGATTTAAAACAATCTCATATTTCATGCTGGAAAGTTACCTGCAAGTTAGTTTAATCTTATTTCAAGTGGAGATTTTTTCTAGAACTTTAACCAAAACTACTTGGTAGGATTTTGTGTTTTTTGCAGTGTTTCCAAACTGTTGATGCCTTTGGAAAAACCACTGTGCTTTAAAAGCACCTAAATCCACATTTCCCTGATTCAGATGCTCTGCTTGTTTGTAGCAACTTGTCTTTGCTACTTCAGAGTCTGAGGGAATCGAGTTGCTGCTGTCACTATTTCACTCATCTGGAAGCACAGAGGACTCATTTACATAAAAGCTGCACAATTATCAATATGTGCAATATTGTAATCGCGTAACTCATTGGGTTCAAGATTTAGAAAATAATGTTCTTGATCCCTCAACTGACAGATTGTAATAGAAAAGATAGTTTTATTGCATCTGATCCTATTCATACTTTCCTAATATGTTGTGCTTATTTGGTTGTTTTTACAAAAATTAACTTTACAAATACACATCAGGCTGTGAGAATCTGTTTGCCTCCTGCTTGCTCTTTCTGCCTGCGCCAACCTCTAAAAGCTCTCGGCACAAGGTCAGGCCGTTGCTGTGAGGGGAGCCGTGATAAGTTGGTCCGGGGCGCCGCGTTGTCAGAGGGGCACATTCAGCCAGAGGCATCCGTTTCCTCCAGCCTCCTCATTCAGGCAATTTAAAATGTGTATGCTCCTGGGATGACCAGGCAGCGGCTCGCAGGCCTCAGCCAGAACCGGGAAACGGCTGGGGACTACAGGACCTGCAGGTGTGAGGGAGAGTCGCCAAAATGTAATCAACACCGCCGCTTGTTCCCCGTCTTAATCTCTTGGCGGAAGCAGGACCTTCGTAATTATTTTTGGGGGCTTGAGCCGCTTCGCCAGAGCTTTGGGGGCAAAAGGGCAAATACAACTCTGCGTTTGGTGGTGCAGTCCCAAACCTGAACGTGAAATGATGGCTAGATGCGTATCAAATATATTTCTTTAGTCTGGCGTTTGTTTCTAGCAGTGTTGTTTTTGTGAAGCTTAGAAATACCAACCCACGAACAGCCAGTCGTAAGAAATCTCTTAATTTCAATGAGTGGATAAATATTTAGTTGGACAGTTTTTATTTATTTTTAATAAAAGCTGTCCTTTTAGTTCTACAGAATAAGTCATTACTCTGTAGTTTTATGTAGGTTAATAAAAATGTACAGTAAACTCGACTAGATGTGTTGTCAGTCATTTTTTCTTTTTATAAATTAAAAAAAAATGTTTTAGGTAATTAAGTTCCCAGCTGTTTGTGGAAAACCGTTTAAAACTTGTAAAGGGGGAATGAAATTTATACACAGGAGACGGCTAATAATAAATAATACATCAAACTTTAATGGTGCTTTTTAGGACTCTGGCGCTTTGAAAAGCTTTAAAGATTTAAATTTATATCAAATGAGTTGTGATCAGCTTTTTTTATCCTTCATTTTAAGTTTAAGTGTTTGTGGTTAAAGTGAAAACTGGATATTTGCAAACCATTTAAGGTTGTAGATAATTAATCCAAAGAGTCATCATGAGAGTAAGAAAACTCGTTCCCAATCCAATATAGTGGTAATTGCTAAATTAAATCTCCAAAGTAAAAATAATGACAAACCCTGGCAGAGGTAGAAACACACCCAAAAGAAAAGCAACACTTTCTCTCCATGAAGCCTTTCTGTTGGTGACGTTTTATGCATCGGCTGCAGACTTTCTGCTGCTTCGTCACTCGCTGCCGTCGGCTCACATCACCACACCGGCTCCTCCTTATAAATATTGGCTCAACAGTCTTGGTACCTTCTAGAGTTACAAACCTGCTGTGAACCGTAACGACCTCGTTGGGTAATGAGGATCACCAGCTGAGATGTGCAGGAACTGATTGAAGGAACATCTTAAAGCTGGGTTTATGAAAGAAAATGTTTTATGTTCTGATAGTATGAGAAAGAAAATCTGTGAAAATACCAAATTTCATGAATGCTAAGGCTAGTTAGCATAGCCACTGATCACGACGAGTAAATAGTTTTCCTGTAACTGCAAGTTGTTTCTCCGCCATTAAAACATTGATCAGCGTGTACACGGACATGATAGACAGCGCTCAGTCCCTCCTCCTGACTCTGGTTGGTTGTTTGTGGCTCAATAGTAGCTCAGGGAGAACGTGGAGATCAACTTATTCACAGATTATCTTTTACAACATAGGGATAGTTTTAAGAAATATTTTCTTATAAAAGTTTCATACGGCAGATTTAACTGAAGTTCCCAAAACACAAAATCTTACCAAGTGTTTTTGTCTGCTGGCTCCACCAGAACCAGTAAAATCAACCACCACAGTTTCTCCAAACGCTGCATACACAGCCACCACAAGTAGGCGGGGCTTGTTGCTCCCACGCCTTCTCTGATTGGCTGATAGACGAGTGCCAGCATATATCTCTTGTTAAATAATGCTGCCATGATTTTTATTGCCTTATCACATCATCAAACTTTTCACATGATTTTCATTTCATTTCTCATTGAATGGAAACACTGTGAAAGCCAATTTGTTTTAATTTTTTGCAGAATACAGACAAAGATTTGCGCACATTTGTAATGGAAACGCTTTGAATCCGGAGTGAGAGTCGACCGGGTCCGATGTGAACAGGCCCGATAAGGTTGGCTGACATGCATGTAGGCAGGCAGTGAAAGCTGCTCTAGTATTTCTCCTTCATTGCTTTACCAATAACTCTGGGTGTGCAGTAGGTTTCTCGTTTAGTGGGCTCCCAGCTGCAGGGACTGATAAGGCTTCCTAACACAGCGATCCTCTCTGCCGTGCCAACAGAGGGAGGCTGGCTCGTCTTTACTCAGGAAATCTAAGGGTGTCGTTTTTAAACTACTGTAAGTTACGTTTGCCAGGAAGAGTGGGAGTCGGTTTAAACTATGGATCAGCTCTGCTTCACAGAAAAGGATCACAGCAGCAACTTAATGTAAGATATTAATTCAGAGTAAAAATCACTTAGGCCACGATGGTTTAGTCGGTGCTCTGCTGTTGTGTCTCAGTTGATCCACTGACTGATCCTCCAATCCCTGAACATGCCGACGATGTCGCCGACCTTCTTACATCTGAAACATGTTCCTCCTTTTCTGAGCCTCAGTCTTACTGTTGCAGCTCCCTGCTCTCCTTCACAAGGTGTTTCTCAACTCAGACCGCCGAGCCCCGCTTACTTCCTGGACAGCAGTCCTCACTTTCATTAAAATAACATCATGTTATCACTGACCCTTTTCACATGAAGTCCTGGTTTTCCTCCATGACGGACGTCAGAACAACCAGCGCTCTCCTTTAAAGCTCATCTAAAAACAAGCAGCTGGTTGTCTGATATCGCTTTTATTTAGTTGATTTCACTTTAAAATGCTCAGACGGAGCTGCGCAGTCGGCTGCACAGACAAGGATAGGAACCAAATTTGTCTTTTTGTTTTATAATTTTTAGTGAGGAACGTTATGGCTGCCATTAATCATGACAAACAAACACTTTTTTACAAGGAAATAATAAAGTCCATATACTTTATAAGTAAATTTGATGAGAAAGATGCCAAACATCACGTTATGGAGAAGGTACGAGTCTAATCGTGGCTAATTGCGACAGACCTGAGTGACTCGGTTGCAAAAGGTCGATAGGTGAACCTTTCCCATTCTCTGATTTAAAGGAATATTGAAAGTTGAAGTAGTTTCTGTCACAGAACAAGTTCTGTATAAACTATGAAGCTCACAGTAAGCCGATTTAAACAGCTGCCGTCTGCGATTATGCAGCATGTGGTTCTTCTGTGGCTGGTGTCACCGTCCCAGATTGGCTGTGCTCTCCCAGACCCAGCTGCCCTCGGGAGCAGAAAGTGTCCATCATATCCATAATTATCTGGAAGGGAGGTCCATCACTGTTGCATCTTACTAGCATACAGGCAGCATGCAGTAAATAATCCCATCATCTCAGCCAGAGGAGGTCAGGCACACATAAATTTAACGCAGAGCACTTTTACGTGCTGCAGGGCATTGTGGGAGGTTTCATCACATGAAGGATTGATGCTTTGGGTCGCCCAGCGCCCAGGAAATACTGACTTTTTTATGCACCAATTTATTTCTACTAGACATGAAGCAACGTTGACCTATTTTTCCATTAACATTAATTTGACAATTTTTTTCAATAAAGCAATATTTGACTGGCACAAATCACATATTGGTGTATAATTGCTAGTGAGTCGCACTGAACCTGGACGAGTTACGCTCAATATTTATTTATTGATTTATTTATGAAATGCACGAGGCTTTTCTAAATTATCTGTTTCTAGGGTTGACTTTATTCTTTTAGCTTTTAAAAACGTGACCTTTAAGCAAATTGATCATGCATATTTCATCAGGTATTAAACAGCTTATGCCTGTCTGTCGTCTCTAAACATGAAGAGTCAGAGACAGTGGTACGTTATAAAGTTTGTAAAAAAGTCTTCCAGTATTAAAGACCCACATTATTATAAAACCCCCAGACGAGACGGTGAGTGTTTTAGACTCGTCTACGTTTTAACGGTAACAGATGTTGAGTTGTTGTTGACGGAGTTGGCTTATGAAGGCCAGTTATCGATTCAAAAGCCAGAAAAACTGAGAGAGATTAAATTTAAATGATTTTTGAGAGAGCACGGCTACCTGCCCGCTTGCTGCTAATGGTGCTGAAGTTGGCGTGTGCTGTGCAGCTCTCTGCCTTCAGGCCTCCTGCTGCAGCTTCTGTACTTTACCAGTAGTTTTCCTTTCACCTTACTTTCCATTTGTTTCTCTGCTCGACTCCTGCCAGGTCTAAGTTTGGAGAACGTTTCAGGCAGAAGAGAAGCACACCGAGCGTCCGAGCCGCTTTGGCACGCTCACTTAAACAGCTAATATTTCAAACAGGCTGTAAAGAGAGTCCAGGTCCCTCCTGAACAATAAAGCAGCAGTCAGAGGTGGATCCTCCGTAATGCAGACGGATATTTCTCTGCCAGGTCTTCAGCTGCTGCGCTCAGCAGAATCAGAAAGCCGGAGTCAAAGGACAGGAGGTTTACAGAGCAGACAGGACTCTCTGTGGCACTCAGCTCTGTCTCTGTTTCACTCTTTAAATATTGCTGCAGCATAATGTATGTTAAATATTTAGTAAACAGTTTTCTCACAGATGCCCTTGCTATCTGCTGCATAGATTGAGCAGCAGCGCGGTGAGATCGGGGCAAGGAGAGCGTAATTCCTGCCGTATATGACGAGATCTAAATTGGCATGGAGGTGAATTTATTTCTGTCCCTGCGGTGCGAGGACAGAGATGACGGTCAGGTGATGATCCCTAATATCTGAGCCTTCTCACGCCTCATTCGCCTCGCAGGAATAACATTGAGCATGGATTTAGCAAAGACCTTGACGTGACTGCCTGCTTGCAGGGAAGAATGCGCATTGTCTGCTGCACGGCTCCGAGTCTGAGAGGGTCAACAGCATCACTTTTCAGTCGAGTTAGAAATGTACAGTTTAATGTGATTTATTGCTCTGATAACCTTTTTAAATTGACCAACATTTAGCAAAACACTTTGATGGATGTAGCTGATTAGTAAATCTGAGTACCACAAATTAGAAGTCCTCCCTAAAACCTTGTTTGCTCTCTCACAAATTGGACTGTACTTCTGTAAGTACTTCATTAGCAGGTACAAGAGGCCTTGCATTTTTACTCTGATCACTGAGCATCGCTGAACTGCTGCAGCCACAGCGAATGTGTTGCTCTGGGAACAAGAGCTGAGCCACTGAGGAAGTTAAGGAATCATTTATCCTGCATTAAAACTTACATCATGTACATATTTATGAATTCTTTTAAAATGCAAACATACTAGAACTGTAACCCTTCGTTTTGCTAAAGCATTAAATAACATTTTATGTCATTTATGAATTGCATGAATAAGGATTAGTATCCAAAACTTATATACCAGTAAGAGTAGAACTGTCGACATATTTTCACTCAAGTAAAAGTAAAAAGTATTTGGTTTAAGTTTACTGAGTAACATCTAATATTTAAAAATTACATCATCAGACGGACCAAAAGATAAAGTTCAGTGGAAATTTTGGTATTTTAAGAACCAAAATTACAATAATTCATACAAGTAACAAAATCAGGCACCTTGTTTCCAAATCAGTTTCTTTTAATAAAAAACTTGTTAAACTTTAACAGAAACTGCAGGTTTGTGTTTCTGGTTAAAACATGTTTTAAAGAAAATCCACCCTAATAAAAACGTCATAAAATCACTCAAGCGTAGTAAAAATACTCCTAAAAGTAAATTTTTTCATGAGTTATTAGTTCTCCCCCATGTTTACTAAACTCCTTCCTGGTGTTTGTTTGCCTGGGACTAGATGTGCTTTTAGAAAGATTCTGGTCTGGAAGAGCAACAGGAGGAGCTTTTCTCTGCTGCTGTTTGATTTTGCATCATTTTTGTGTCTGATGTCTTGAAATTGGTCGCCGCCTCTTTAAGAACCTCCTGCCTTTCCGTCATGTCAGCTGTGCTTCTCCATGCGTCCATTGATGCTGTTTACAGCCGTTCTTAGCAGCGTTGTGGTAATTACCTCAGCAGACTCACCGTTCCACTGGGTGTTTGCTAAGTGTTGCTGCCGCTAGTCTGGAGGAGCTGTGGAAGAGGCAGGGGGTGAAGTGGGGACTGCAGCTCCAAGCAGACGGTTCTTTATGTGATCAGGCGTTTATTGAGAAACGCTGACTAGAATGTGTGAACTTTGTTTATTTCAGATCATGCCGTCGATGTCCAATGTGACTTTTACTGGGAATCATTTAACTCCATCCAGTTTCCTACAAACTAACCAGCTTCTCTCCACACTGAACGAAAACTTTCCTCCTCCTTCCATATGCTGCTTTCTTCATCACTTCCTCCTTACACGTTTTGGTTAAACATCGACTCAGTAAAAAATAAACACATTGTTATTCTTGGGACTCTTTGTGGATAAATGTAATTAAGAGAACAATATTGTCTTATACCTTTTATAAATAAGGTTTTGTCAGCAGAGGGTAATGAGAGAGACGGGCGGGAATCGAACCTGTGACCTCTGCCTCGCGGCCTCCATGTGGGTCGTGCTTTGCCGCTGCGCCGCTGCAGCAACCAACATTGTTTTACACTTCAGCTTCAAAGGCACAACACAACATCCAGACAACAATATGTCGCTCAAAATGCTCCAAATGAGAACATTTACCTTTGTCTGTAATGTGGATTCAGGGATTATATGTCATTATTTAGAACCTCAGAAACCAAAAGGCTCTGAAACAAACCATGCAAATATAAGCTTCATCTCCTTAGATGAGGTCTCAAGGACACACATGTGTGTGCAGATGCACACATTATCTCTCCCTCCAACCCTTTTTTCCTCTACTCCCACTATTAAACACACTAGGACATTAAATCCAATTTACAGCTACAATCCAAAGGCTTGTATAATTGAGATTATTTAAATGTCTTTTTATCCATGTCTGTGTGTTTACCCTTGCAGGCAGTGCATGCACCATGTCAGAGTACAACAAGCTGAAGAGCACGCTCCTGGAAATGCAGCCGAAAGCGGTGGGGAGCGGCGAGCGGAGCCAGCAGCGAGACATGGAGGAGAAGAGGGCGCTGGTGGACGCCATGTTTAAATACCTGGATGGAAACGAAGACGGCCGGCTGATCAGCGACGAGTTGGACAAGGTGAGTTATTCAGGTGCCCAAACCGTGCGAGCAGCAGCTGCTGCAACACATTTTCACTCAAGAAAGAGTAAAGAGTATTTGGTAAAAAGTCTGCTCAAGTTCTGAGTTACTCATCAGATTAAACTTTAAAAATTACATCCAGAATATGAAGTTAAGTTGAAGGTTTGGTATTTTAAGGACCAAACATACAATAATTCATATAAATAGCAAAATCAGGCAAAACAAAATGTTGCCTGATCCGTTTCTTCCTCCTGAAACTTTAACAGAAGCTGTGAGTCCGTCTGGTTAAAACATGTTTGGTTTTCAATCAGTGGGAAGAAAATCCTGACATTTGACTCAAGAGCAGAAATACTTCACAATAAAATAACTCCAGTAAAAGTAAAAATACTCCTAAAAGTAAATTTTTGATCCGATTACCAAATGACAATAAACTGACTTCATCCAGATTACACACTTTTAAAAAGTGGTGAGGTGAGATCAGGTTTTATATTCAGTTAAACCAGTGTTGGTTCGCAATCCAACTATAAAGTATTAAGATGTTTTATCTAAGTTTTAACAAACAGGAATGCATTTATTAAAAACCTGTGTTTAATGACATATGAGCCGTTAAACCACAGATTTTTCTACCAGGAAATCTCCGTTAATCTCTCTTTTCCTGGGTAGCATAAACCCAAACGTTAATCTCATAAGAAGCTGGACCTTTATTAGCACCTCCAAATGGTCTTACAGTGCTACAGAACACTGGTCTTTTGTTGGATGAGTGTGTGAAAATCCAGCAAGTTTTATTCAGTTTTTACAACAGCAGAAAAAAAAGTTAAGAGACTTCACCCTTTCATGTCGGCGCTGTATTAAAAGATTTAATAACGCAGAGAAATCCCTTGATAAGACATTCTTATCATGTAGGAATTCATGAGTTCTGCTTTGCATCGATGACGGCTTTCCGGATCAAAGTGGAAGTGCAGTCATCCGTCCGCAGCATCTTCACTCGGCGATCTGCCTTTTGTCACAGATAATGCTGGATGGTGAAGTCCTTTTACTGAGGGTCTGAGGATGTTTTATTCAGACGCCCCGGGGCAGAGCACCCTGTGACAGAAACATATGGCAGCCGTCGGCTGCAGGCGGATGAAAAGTTTCACATCCTTTAATCTGCCATGTCACATGTGCGTGTCCGTATAAACCAGTTAAAAGAAGATTACTGGGAAGACGGGGATGCAGCTTCTCTTACATCACCTTTAACGCTGCTCTTCTCAGGACCTGATTTCTGATAATCATTAAATTAAATCTGACGACTAATTTAATCTAGATAACTTTATGCTTTCAAGCTACCAGAAGACAAAACAACCCATCAGCTCTCTGCAGCATCTACTCTCCAACAATCTGCTTTGCATGTTTCATGGCCTTTAAACTCTGCGACAGCTAAGAGGCTTTTGCTTCTTCTGTGGGGATTTTGCTCATTCTTCATGCAAAATGCTTCTAAATCTGTAATGTTCTCTCGCTGTGTTGGATGCTTTTGAGGTTTTTCTATAGAGTTTGCAAATAGGGCAATGGAAAAATCTTTGCCTCTTGAATTATTTGTTTGTGTTTTGGCAGATTTGATAGGATTGGTAATTCTGTTATGGAAGCTATAGATTTTTGTTTCTTATTTTCAAAAGGCTTAATGTTTCCCTTTGAAGCTCCCTGTTGTTCTCAGCCGTTCTCCTTCTACCGGGTTGGAATATAAAGCTGCATGTTTCCAATTCTCCTTTCTGTGTGATGTAAGCTTGCTGTCCTCGTGTATTTGCAACTTACTTGGTAAAAAGCAAAGTAGTACAATAATCAGTTATGGAAACAGCCTGTGGTAATGTTTTTATGATGCATCCTGTGAAACTTGCATGTGAATCTGATAGAAGAATCTAATGTTTTACTCTAACTGCAGAGCAGGAACGGTAGACATCAGGCCTACGATGGCGGCTAACCGCGGCGATGATGTAACCCAGTGGTTCCCAAACTTTTTCTTCTGCCCCACCCCCCTCCCCCTATGGATTACAAATGGCTGTCTGGTTGAAACGACGCCTGTGACAGGGGGGGGGGCATCGACTTTTTTGGGGGCAAAATGAATGTACGTAGCTGAAAATAGACACCAACATCGGTAGCCTACAAGGTACTTGTTAAGCTTAAGGTTCTGTATTGATATTAGCTAGTCATCTTTTAGCTAACATTAGCTAGTCATCTTTTAGCTAACATTAGCTAGTCATCTTTTAGCTAACATTAGCTAGTCATCTTTTAGCTAACATTACCTGCATCCAGCAGCTTTACTCAACAGTCGGTTAGTTTGGGGGAAAAACTGTGAAAAGTTCTTTGCGTTTTGCTGGTTTGCTGCCGTGATTCTAACACACCTGTAGCTCCGCCCAGCAGCAGCAGGTCTCCTTCACAGGTGGAAACCCAGCGCGAGCGTCGTAGCGCTCATGTTGCGTTTAAAGGCGGCTCGGAAAAACAGGTTTCAACATGTTAACAACGGATTAAACAGTTTTAACTGCTGATAAAAGTGACAGAGGAATAACAGAGAGTTGGCCATTCTAAGGTAAAAACCCAGCGCATACAGTGTTCATGTTTTGTTTTTTTTTTATCCAGAGGGCTTCCCGCGCCCCCCTCCCCCCCTGCAATGACACGGCGCCCCCCCTAGGGGGCGCGCCCCACAGTTTGGGAACCTCTGATGTAACCGGTCAGCATCAGAACAGGAAGCAGGAAGTCGTATGGAGGGGAGCGTAAAGGAAGAGCTCGTTAGAAAGGCAGGTTCAAGCCATCAACAACCTGGACCTGGTTTGGGTTTAACGTGCGGCGGATGTCCGACGGCGGGGAAGCGAACGCGGCGAGGTCAGGGCGAGCCTCTTAAAGTCAGACTTTTAATGGAGGCCTGGAAATGACGGGCATGAAGCAACAAGGTTCAGCATTACATAGAAATAACAAAGAAACGAGTTTTAACATACACATATATATTTCTCTCTATTGTAAGATTTATACAAATCATATCGCGATATATATTGTTACCGCCAACCATCACAATGTGTATAGTGATATGGATTTTATGCCACATTTACATCGTAAGGCAGAGAACTAAATAAGTCCTTAACATATCAACCTAAACTAATGTATCTTTTAAAGTATATAAATATGGTTAAATAGTTAAAGGTCCGTTTCCGTTAAAACTGAGGTCATCACAGCCAAACGTTCCCTCCGTTCTGCAGAGCCTCTGACTGGACGCTCCTCTGGGCTGAAACCAGAGAATCATCATGGAGGGGAAGGTTGACCTGACGCTGCGCCGCTAGGAAGGAAATTATACCCTGTACTTCTGTGATTGTGTGAAGTTGGAGGCTGCACTTGACTCTAACCAGCAACACCGCCGACTTATTTCGTGAGGCGTTCAGGTGCATTTAAACGGTTTGGAAAAAACATCAACGAGCAGCTGCAGCAGTTTGGAGACGGTCTCCCCAATATTCTTTATTTTAAATAGTGAAATAATGCAGGACGGCTGCCTGACTGTGGCGTGATCTGTGAATAGAAATACTTCTTTTCTATGTGACATCTTGTCTTTAACATGGGAGTTTATTTTCTTAAATTTTTCATCAAATGTAGAATATTTGGAACAAAAGGAAAAAGGAACTTTGTGGTTCTAATGGGACGTTTCAGTTTGGTGATGCGATCTGTCTGCAGATATCGAAGGAGCAGATGGAGAGCAGCCTGTTGGAGTGCACCATGCAGGACCTGCTGCGGTACGACGACTACAACAACGACGGGCATCTAAGCCTTCATGAGTTCTACACGGCTTTCCGTAAGTTTCCACGGCTTTCCGTAAGTTTTCACGGCTTTCCGTAAGTTTTCACGGCTTTCCGTAAGTTTCCACGACTTTCCGTAAGTTTCCACGACTTTTCGTAAATTTCCACGGCTTTCCGTAAGTTTCCACGGCTTTCCGTAAGTTTCCACGGCTTTCCGTAAGTTTCCACGGCTTTCCGTAAGTTTCCACGGCTTTCCGTAAGTTTTCACGGCTTTCCGTAAGTTTTCACGGCTTTCCGTAAGTTTTCACGGCTTTCAGAGAGATCTACATGTTTCTGTTTGTTGTTTCCACCAGTCAGTGTTTCGTGGCTGGTTGTTGTGAAGCTATGGCCTGTTTTTAATTTCTCATTTAGATCTGTTGTGTAGAAAGATACCAGAAGATCCTGCTGGAAATATTTAATACTGGTATTCCTGCTGGAAGTGGCTATTTAATGTTTATAGGAGCAGAAACTTTAAGATGTTCTGCAAAACAAGGTCTGAGTTGAAATGATTAGAAAATATCGTGGTTAGCAAGCATTACAAAAACAGCAAAGTTGTTACACAACATTTTAAAATCTAGAGTTTTTCCATGAAGGGAAACAAAAGATAGACAAATATAACTTAGTATCTCTTCCTGTTATCTGCTGGAAATCTTGTTCTTCTTTGGCAACTTAAAGAACCAAGAAATCTGTTTTCTCCAACTCACCAATCACAATCAGCACATTTCAGCAACGAGGCGTTTGAGTCCTTTAAAATACAAAGTCATAGAAACTCGGTCAGCAATCGAAGCATCGTGTTTTGTCATCAGATAGTTTAATGTTTTATTGATAACCTAATTCTAAACTCTCCATCCATCTGGTTTATGTAAAACACACTTTGAATTGCGTCCACTTCAGTCCAAACGTCGGCTGTAGTTGGAAACGGAAACCGTTCATTTGCACCAATTAAAGCCGGCCGGCGTCCCCCCCCCTCCCCCTCCTCCCTCTCCGTTCGGCGCCACCATGGCATCAATCAGGATCAAAGCGTTTCAGCCACAGATCAAATGGCGCCCGGCCTCAGCCCTGATTAGAGCGTCTGAACGACCGCTGGGAGCTTCCACCTTATTAGGACCAATGATCACCATTTTCTCTCTGGAGCCACCGAAACGCCAACCTGAACATGTTCCAGTCGCCATGGGAACCACGTTACCATTTCAAACCCGACGCCCCTCCTCCAAACGTCACTTCAGACACGAGTAGAAGAGGTCGGCCCTGCAAGGTGATGGAAAATGTGCGAGGACAGCAGTTAACAATGGCAGTCGGCCACTTGGGCCTTTACTGTGACGCTCTGCCAACTTAGCCGTTAATCAGTGAGAGCAAACCTCTGACCGCTGGCTGCTGCTGTCCAGATGGGAGGAAATCTGACTGGATTCATCTACCTGCAGATTTGCCCACAGGGTATTAGGCCGAGTTTGTCAAAGCATTTTATGTTTGACAAGCAGCTGAAGAGGTGGGCAGGGACCAATAACTAGATATTGATCAGATAAAGCTCAGAGTTAAAGTGTTGGACGGTGGAAAGGCGAAACCCACCGGGAGTCATCATGTATGAGGGCCACATCTGGGATTTTAGGTCATGTGGTTACATTGTGCAATTTATCATGAGTGTGTGTGTGTGTGTGTGTGTGTGTGTGTGTGTGTGTGTGTGTGTGTGTGTGTGTGTGTGTGTGTGTGTGCGTGTGTGTCTTGGAATAATCTCAGTCTGTATCCGGTGAATGATCTGGGAAACGGCAGAGCCAGAAATCGCAGGTGTGCTTAGCAGGGAGGAAATTGACGATGCAAATTTAAACTTGGAAAGAAGCTTTCAAATTATGCACCTAATGATGGAGTTTCTTTTCATGGTTTATTATTTTTCAGGCCAAATGTCTGATTTCAGGTGACATTTTAAAGTCTTTTCACTAAAATGTAAACTTTAGAAAATGTGCGTTAGTTTGAACTTTGGCCACATTTACCAGGTTACAAACCCACATTTACCTGTAAAACTGAAATGTTCCGTTTGACCCGTCAGAAAGGATTTGGATTCGGCCATCAGCACAGCAGATGAAAACCCTTAAAATAACTTTATTTGAAATGTTGAAGATCTTTTAAAAGGATCCAATATTAGTTGTAACAATAGACTTGATAATATTTAATTTAGATGTAAAAACAACACAGTAATAAAACTGCAGACCGTTTAGTGTTTTTATCAACAATATTTCTGAGAAAGTTGTTATAAAACCTGATCCAGTTTCCTTCTCAGAACAAATTTATCAAATTAAATTACACAAGCAGACTGTTGGCTAATTTCTTCTGAAGTTGGATCCACTGGATTTATTTAATTTAAAAAATGAATTCTGTGTTGGTCTGTCACAGACAGTCCCAGTAAAACCACTGCAGTGAGTGGTGGCACTGGGCCGAAGGGTCAATAGATTTTGAAGCTGCTTCCTGTATTTTGTGGTTTCCTCCTGTCCTGTAAAACTCACCAGTAATCAAACACATAAATCTTGACAAGCGCATCACAACGTTTTGCTGTCTTGCCACATGAATCTTGTTATATATTTTTTCTTTTTCTTTTTTGCAACAAGTTGATTAGAAAATATTGGAGAATAGTCCTGATTGCTTTCCTATCGATCTGCTGCTCCTTATCCTGTCAGTTTTCTGCTCTGCTGTCTCGTCGGCTCGGCTGCTTCAACACCTCCTCCTTTCCTAAAGACTGCAGGTTGTAACTGATTTATCCATAGAGATTACGGATAATTAACTGCAGAAAGTAATCAGATTTACAATTGTGTCTAATTCAATCAGTAAATGCAGCCATAAAACGATTGT
Source organism: Poecilia mexicana (assembly GCF_051168715.1). Classification (NCBI taxonomy): domain Eukaryota; kingdom Metazoa; phylum Chordata; class Actinopteri; order Cyprinodontiformes; family Poeciliidae; genus Poecilia; species Poecilia mexicana. The sequence continues at coordinate 11,925,385 of NW_028263383.1, read as the reverse complement.
AAATCCTGCAATAATCCTTTGATAAGTAAGCATGAGTTCATGATGCAAGGTTATCACGAATTCCTGGGAAACAGAGCCTGAAGTCTGGAGGTAAGAAGAGACAAACTGGGAGGGATGTTGTCGGTGTTTTCTCTGGTGCATTTTACTCCAATAATTCTGCAGGTTTGCTCAATAAAGCCTGAGAAAAGGGTGACGGCTCTGTGCAACAGAATAATTCCCATTCTTTAGCAGCTTATTGCAGGACAGAGATAACAACGTAATAGCTTTGAATCAGCGCTGCAGTTCCCTAATGGTTCGCAGGTTCACAGGCTTGTGTTTCCTAATATTCATTACACTGTCATTATTGTGGAGGAGGAGATGCCCTTTGTATCAGAATCAAAACCCTGTAATTACACAATAGCAAATGTGCAGGAATTTGCCTCCCGGACATGACCGCTGCTATCGGATCGCATTAACTGTACAGCTAAAGGCAGCAGTGCATTAACAGTAGAGTCGATAAGTGAGAGGGATTATTGAGAGAGCTCTGTGGCCTACAGGTGTAATATATATATATATATATATGTTCTCTGAAGGTCAGAGCTCCCCATTGGAAACATGTGCTACAATGCAGGAGTACTTTATCTGCATGTTATGACCAGTTTATTGGAAACTATTCAAACATTGTGAGATTCTCAGTAAAAATACTGGCTATTGATGAACATTTTGTCAAATTAAATCAGTAAAACATCAGTGAAAGTCATTTCTATAGGATAGCTACAAATGAAACAGATTCAGGACAGTTTCTAAGACTACGTTCACATTGTGACCACAATCTGTATTTTGGTCCATATTTCACCTCTATGCAGATTTTCACCCATTTCTGACGTCTTTAATCACATCTACACCTGTGGAAAAAGTTAAGAGACCTTAACATAATCAGCTTATAGGTATAAGTTTGAGCAAAATGAACTTTGTTCTTTTGTTCTATGGACGACCGACATGTCTCTGAAACTCCAAGCAAAAATTTAGTAATTATAATTGAAAATGAGAAAAAAAAGATGCACTGCTTCCAGACCTCAAATAATGCAAAGAAGCTGATGTTCATTTAGAAATAACAATACTAATGATTTAAAGAGTTCAGAAACCTCTGTTTGGTGGAATAACCAGGTTTCCAGTGGGGCTCAGTGCAGAGCGCTCTTTTTGTTGCCTGTGGATCTAAACTGGATACGTTTCCAGTCGTTTTCAGTCTTTGCATTTGAAAGACTTTGTTGCATTTATCTGGCTTTTAAAAGCCAGATGTGGTAAATCAGAATGTATGATGAAGCTCCTTCAACTTCAACAACTTCACATAAAAGTTGTTGGATTAGTGAAAATACTTAATCGTTTTTAGTAAAATTTGAATAGCATACGTGACGATCCAGCTGTGTTTTTTAATCTGAACTGTCGGCTGCATCACGTCTCCAGATGATCAGATTTGTTTGCTGGTTTTGTCACTGAAGCTGTTGCATTTGCAGATGCCAGAAGGGAACCTCCATCACAGGAGGATTGATGCACAGCAGCACTGCTGCGCTTTAATTTTCCACTGAGAAATTAGGGGCCGCAGCGTGTGATCATGTTGAGAACGTGGTGCAGCTGGCTTGAAGACGGGAACATGGAGAGCAGTGGAAACCCTCCAGGTCCCACCGAGACAGAAGCAGGCAGGAGGATGAAGCCGGCTCCATGCTGCGGCGCCGTCAGTCTGCTGGAGCCCATTCTGTAAATCTTTACCTTTAACTCAAACATTTTACAGCAGAATCAGGAACGACAGAGAAAAAATCACAAGGATATCATTTTCTCAAAGCCCTATATATTTCTTTAACCCTTTACTTACTAATAATCCACAGAAGTAAAAATCATTTACAACTCTGGGTTATATAAGTGTTATTGCTGCTCAACACAAAATGAACTCAGCTAAAAACAGCTGGTGATCTGATAACAGCACCAAAATATGTAGTCTGACGTTTTACGTAAAGACGTGCAGATATGCTAACACCAGCATGCTTATTGCACGTTTTAATACGACTTCCTGATAATTGAGCTTGTACCATGTCGGCGCAGTTCCAGTTAATTCTGTGGAAACAGAACTCGGTCATTAGAAAGGCTTTGGCGCTGATGTGGCGACACGAGCTGGCAAACTGAGTTAGATTCTACCGCCCGTAAAAACAACGTTGGCTTAAATCCTTTCTGGAAGAAGAACCCTAAAAAATGCACAGGTCAACATTCCTCCTAAAATCTGAACTTCAGTCATGTTTTAAATTTAAAAGTCCATTTTGAGATTCATTGTTTCCAAGGAATCTTAAGCAAAAACTGACTTTTCTTACTTAAAAAGGACAACAGTTTGTAAGTTAAAGCAGGGCAGCTTTCTTATCGTTTCGTCCTCCTGGCCTCCCAAAGCAGCTGCTCCTCTCAGCTAATCCTCTGCTGCATTTCCTTTCCATGACTCAAATAAGGAGTGTAATTATAAGGAGATCCCGAGCAGCACCACTCAGCAGCTCTCACTAATTCATCAAGAAAGTAAAGGAGACACCAAGAGGGAGGATGAGAATGAGAAGACAAGGAGCTGAATGGATGAACAGGATGAGGGAAGCCTTGGATGACTGTTGGTGCTTCCTGTCTAAAGCGACAGACCTGAAGAAGAAATGGTGAAAAGTGGGATGGGGGAAATGAAGTATCATGGTTGTAATTGGTCGGCTGGTGAGAGAAGCGGTCGGTTTGTGTGTCCTGCTGCTCATGTGGAGTAGTTTATGGGAGGATCTGGCTTCATGTCACGAAGTCTCACATTTCTAAGTAATTTGGTTTTACCTTCACTAAAACAAGAGGGGAACTTAATGATTATACGAAACAGAACGGGGAGGAGGACTGCAGCCACTTTGGATATCTAATTGCAAAGAAACGATCGGCTGGAGAGCAGCTTGAAGGGTTTTAATTAAAGGAGCATCTCCGCCTGCAGATAAACAAAAACAAGTTTTCATTTAACTTGAGGAGGTTTTTATGCATATATAACTCATTCAGTTTGAGTCAATTTATCAAAATGTGATTAAAAACTTAATGCTAGTCATTTTTAAAGGATGATGTTTTCCATGGCAAGTTTATTTCTACTTAAAAGGAAAATATTGAGTTGATGATCTGACAGTTAATTGATTATAAATTGATAAGTGGGAAAGGGTCAGGACATTATAAGATATTGTATCTTCTACCTGCTCCTTTTCGAACAGAAAATATTAAATTTGCATGTCACTTGGGAAAAATAATTTGTTTTACCTTTTATTTCTTAAGTTTGTTTCATTCTGTTTATTTATTTTTTGCTCAAGTTTAAAAATGACAGTGTTGGCTGGCCAAATTGCAGTCAGGGGCCATAAACGGCCCCCGAACCGCACTTTGGACACCACTGGGAATAAAGACCATCCTTTCAAAGTGACTCAGGTCCCGTTTCCTTCCCATTGCTCCTTTTTAGCTTCAGAAAGTCATCTTCTCTCCTCTAAATGACTTGAGGATTGAGTTTCTGCCATTTGTTCGATTGATTTGCTTTGTGTCGGATCCAGTTAAGTGGTCAGTCGGTGTTCACCGCTTTGAGTCTCAGAATGATTATTCTTTAAACTCGGCCTCCATGTTGTACATTTGCATACCTGATGCCAGATAATGTCTCTCTTGTTGCTGCCCAGCTGCACCTGCCAGGCTTTGATCTTTTACGTTGCTCAAGTTTGCCCTTAATCTGCTGAAATGATGTCGCTGAGATCAGATATCACTTTTAAAGAGGCGCCTGTTGTTCTGACAGCCGACTGGGTGACGACCTCCAGCGAAGCCGTCAGCCACAAAGTCACTTTGAAATGGAGATCCTGGAGTCTTTTCTTTCCTCCCCACATGGCCTGCACCTCCATTGTTTGCTGTCCTTACCCTTTTCTTATCTGTTGTACTTTAATATGCCTTCAACCTTTACACACAATTCTGATTTATTTCCCTGAAAATCCTGTTCTCTTCTTTTAATTCTTCTCATTTTAAATCATTACCGCACCACTCCACCTCGCCTGTGTCTGATGCCTCATTACCGCTCACTGGACCTTAACATCTAATTGCCAGTGTGAATATGGGGCTTTGGTGCCTTCCAAGTGTCATCTCTATCCTGGGTAATTACCCATTGTCCACCAGCCGCACTAACAGGTAAGGGACTGTCAAGGCTTTAATCCAAGACAGATTTACTTTCTGGCTGAGGCTCTGCAGCTCCGTGTTATTTAAAAAATTACACTTTCTTGTGTGATCCGTTGGTGGTTTGCTCCCCAACCTGAACTCGTCTGAAGCCGACTCCGAGGTTTTCTGGAGGATGCTGTGTGGATTGTTTTAAGGTCAGCAGTGGTTTAACTTTCCTTTCAGATCGGCATTAAAGAGAAACATGTTTACCTGAAACCTGCCTGGATTTTACTGAAATCTCTGACTCTGTTAACTGACCACTGAAAGCAAAGTTTAAACGCCTTTTAGGAGGGAAGCTGTAAAGAGACACAGATCAGTGGATCGGTGCTTTTTCAGGCCGAGGACATTTAACTCTTAAAATTACCCCACAATAACAAATCTTAATATATGCAGCATGAAATGAAAATATTAGTCTCTGAACTCCAGGTGGCGCTGTGTTGTAAATGTGGCTGGCCATGATACAACCATGAACATGTCGACTCGGCGTTTCGACTTATTTACATGCGAAGCTTTCCAGTGATGGAAAACACATGGAAATGAAAAACGTTCTTTACTGCCAGAGTTGTGTGCACTAATAACATTTTAGGGCTGTTTATAATTTAGAAGCATAATTAAAGTTCAGCCAGTAGATGGCCCAACATAAATAATTATATTTTGGGTTTTAAGATGCAGCTAGTCAGCGTGGGGTGCAGCGCTGCTCACTGCTTGTCGTCATAATGCGTTCATCACAGCCGCAGACCTGCAGCTACATGCCTGTGGTATGATGTGCATCTTAATGTTCAGAAACTTTCCACCGTTATCTTCAGCTTTTGTTTTTAATGACCCAGATTTAAGCCACTTTTTCTTTATTGTTTTTAAACCCGATCCTTTGGTAAGCTGTGATGTTGCACTTTGAGCCCACATCACAGTAAATAAACGGTGCAGATCGTTTCAGAGGAAGCCATGTTGGGCAGTTTTGTTTTAATGCAACGAATGAGGAAAACCTTTTTGGGCAATAATGTAACGGCTTTAAAATGCAGTTTGCTGATATAAGACTTCAGGTGGTCCACCATAATGAACTAGCTTTTGACTGACCAGCTGCTTTGTGCTGGAAACCAGATGATCATGATTCACAAAAAAAAATCATGACTTTGCTTCTCAAACTTCACCCATAAATACAAGTAAAAGATGTTCTTCACCTGAAGGAGGGCCGTCAGTCATTTCCAATTGATCAGTTTTTAATCTCTGTAATGTTTGTGGTTTGTAAGCTTAATGTGATTAAAGTGAGGAATCTCTAACTAGAGGAGTTTGCAGTGCTGCCTGGAGATGAGGTTATTAACCTCTTATGAAGCAGAGCCGGTTGCTGTGGTGACATGAGATTTTTCTGCAGTACTTTAATTAGACCCTTAGTAGTATAACACATGTTTAATGAGCTTAAACATGGAGAAAGATGATATTTTCTGCCACTACAGTCATGTTAATATGAACTCAGATCAGTGCTACAACATTTAAATTCTGCAGAAACATGAAGAATGGAGCAGGCTCTCCATAAGAACATGAAAAACATCAGCGCCTCTTTAACACGCCTCTGGTTGTTTACACACTCGGATCAATACGTGTTGTTGAGTGAAAGGAAATGTAATGTGAAATATAAGAACCATCAATAGGCTTACAACCAGAGAAGAAAGGATCTGAAGGGTTTCTGGAAGGCTTTTAGCTTCCTTACATTCTATAATATCACCTAAAAGTCTCAAATAGACCCAGATTTACCAAACTGCTGTAGGTCTTGACTTTACGTCTTAAATTTCATTGCTTCTTACATTTTTTTTTTCTTGCAAAATGAGCTGCAAGGTTTAAATTAGTTCTGACTTAGTGCAGTAACAAAACTATAAGCCCCATGATGCAAGGCAGCAGAAAACTGTCAGGAGTTTCTCCTCCCACACAAACGAAAGCTGCACCAAAACTACATTGATTTGGAAATGTATAAATTAATTAGGATTTGCTTGGAAACATGTCAAAGGTTCCTAAATAGTTTTACTTAAATTAAAAAGTAAAATCAAGTGAATTGATTTAGTCTTTTATTTGTAATGAATCGTTTAGTAGAAACATTTTGTGAAGCTTTCCGTTTATGTACTGCCAGATTTATGGGCTGCTGTGACACAATATTTCAAGTGCAAAGCATTAAAAGCTCTGCTTGAATAAATTTGGACACTAACTGTCCTTGGAAACTCCATCCATCCATGTTCTAACACCCTGGTCCCTTAGTGGGGTTGGGAGGTGCTGGTGCCTCTCCAACTAACGTTCCGGGCGAGAGGCGGGGTCACCTGGACGGGTCGCCTGGACGGGTCGCCAGTCTGTCGCAGGGCAACACAGAGACACACAGGACAAACAACCATGCACACACTCACACATAGGGGAAATTTGGAGAGGCCAGTTAACCTGACAGTCATGTTTTGGACTGTGGGAGGAAACCGGAGTACCTGGAGAAAACCCACCATGCAGAGGGAGAACATGGAGACTCCATGCAGAAAGACTGGGGCTGGGAATCGAACCCAGAACCTTCTTGCTGCAAGGCGACAGCTCTACCAGCTGCACCACTGTGCAGCCCTTCTTGGAAACTCATATTATCTTCTTGATCCCAAGACCGAGGGAGAGGAAAAGAGTGAGTTAACGTTGCTTTTGTCATTGTAATATTCAGTGATAAACTTTTATACCATCCTATCTCATGCATTATGCATAAAGAATACCTAAATGTATTCTGATGATGCACAGCCGCCTAGATTTGATGACCATCTGACCATCAGTCCTGACATACCTGTCACTCTGAATTATTTAGAAAATGTTCCGTTCAGCATCCTGACATGAGTGAAAATTCATTGGAACAGACGGAGCGTTTGCATGGCGTAACATGAGACTAAGAAACGCTGTAATTGAATAATTCCTGTCATATTTGTACTGCATTTGCATGAACTGCTTTGCAGCAGAACATGACAGAAATGATCCATGCTTCAGTACAGAAACGTCTCTGCCAGCCAGGCGTTTCTACCGATCACGTTTTATATCCTCAAACCGTTTAAAGTGTGGAAAAAAGCAGGACAACATGAAACTATTTATTAACATTGCAATCAGGATTTGAACAATCAGATTAATCACAAGTAGGTATTTGTAATCCAGCCGTTTTTACTTGATGTAGACTGACCGCATACTGCGCTGTTTTAATGGAGACGAAGCTGCATCTCCTACGAACAGGCACACAGACGCATCGCCTCAGAGCCTGTGGTCACCTTGCCGTGATGTGAATACAATAGTAAGAGATGCCCAGTAGGTTGCCATGGCAACTGTGGCTGTCTGTTTAATCTGTAAATGATTTATTTTGTGGAACATTTTCCTGATGCTGCTAATTCCCAGCGGATAAGAGAAACGGAAAATAAAAGGAGAAATGGAGTTAAGGAGGGAACTTGAAGTGAACGATTAACAGTTTACAGGTTTGTGCATTTTCAGATGCAGCTGTGAGCATTTTTTATGAAACAGATTCAGAGATGAGCAGAGGGATCGTCTTCACGTTTCAGCTCCAGTGTGCATCTACACAAAGGAGCAGGAGAGCAGATCTCAGAGGAGACATGAGGCAGTGGCCATCTGCCTGTTTATGATGTTATAGATATGCTTCTGTTGCACAGCTTCTATTAGGCTCTGAACATTTAAACATTTACGCTTTAGTTGTTGTACTTTGGAGTAAATGACCGAGTGTGAACATGGTGCTAAAAATGTATTGTTCTTGCATAAAACTGAACATTTTGGATTAACATGTGAAACTCTGATCCACTTTTTATGGCACAAATATGTAATAAATTAATAAAAAAAAGTATCTTATTTCTCTTTCTGGAGATTTGTTTCTCCAGATTTAGAGAAGCTCTGAGTCACCGTGTCAGTTGGACATTGGTAATTAAATATAGTTTTAGATGATAAACTACTAAAAACAACTTAACATTTATTATGAGGGACAAAAGATGAAAGTTGAAGTGAAATATGTGGATGTAAATCACAAAACAGAGGCTGAATTTGTTACCAGCAAAGATGGATGATGCATAAAGTTTAAAGATCTGCAGCCAAATGAAACTCTACATTAAACAAACTGTTAGGTTTTCCAGAATATGAATATTCAGATTTCAGTTTCACCCGTCTCGGCTGTGGCTGATCCTTCCCCTCAGCTGGACCAGTGTTCAACTGGAAAAGCAGTTGGTGTGTAAATTTAGCTGTTTAGCGGTAAAGGCTAACCTAAATCAAGCCCACACGCCCAGCAGGGGGTCTGGGAAGAACAAGAGGAAGACTCGAGTCATTTCCACCCTCTCCTGCTGGCGGCCATCTCTTCAGTTCGGCTGAGTTTTCCTAACTGCTAAGTGGTCGTAATGCTGCACTGGGGAAAAATCCACTTGTTAAACTCTGACGGTGCATCCAGAGTATCATGTTAGGATTATTAAGTTATGACTTCTGATTGGTGACACACTCGCCGTCCGACCAGACATCTAATATCCTTCATAATTACCCACACTGAATAATTTCACCCGCAGTCGCCGCTTCTCAGAAATCCCTCTATCTCCATCTATCCGTCTTTCATTTTCCTCGCTTTAATTTCATCGTTATGTCTCTAATTAGGCATAGAGATGTAAATCCACGCTCCTCTGCGCCTCCAGAGGCTTCGCTTTGACCCGTTATCCTCTCTGACATCTATTTTCTGGTCCCCTCATCTCTCTGACACTTTCTTACTCCGACTTTTCCCCGTTCCTCTTTGGTTTGCAGCCGATGGGCCCCTAGGGCAGCGAGTCTTTCAGCACACCATAATTCACAGGCAGCAGCCTCCAGGCTGTTAGTGGCGCAGCATGTGGTCTGCTTTTATCTCTCTTCTTTAACTCGTTTCCAGCGAGGACATAATTTATTATCATGCCTCCGTTGATTTGGTCTTTGTCTTGCCTCTGCGGTGAAACAATCTCCTCTCTCCTCCTTATTTTAACACCCTTCTTCAGTTTCAAACAAGTGAGCGTTCGTATGGGTGTGTGTCTGCTCTGGCTTAATGTCTGCTTGCACTGAGGTTCTTTGCTTCCATTATTTTCCTCTCATCATACTTGGCAAATCCCCTCCAGCAGCCACTTTTATCAGCTCTGAAAATGTACTTTCAGAACCAGGAAGAGACGGTAAAGAGATATAAAAGACATTTTTACTTGGAAAATAAATCTAAAATGGGAAACGACCAATCAAGGTGAGAGCACAGCTATGGATTCAGTCACAGCTGGGAAACCTCACACTGCACAGAAAGAAATATTGTCCAGTAGATGCAGTCAGACCTGCTGTCTTTGGGCAAACATCTGTTTTGTGCAAATCATCAGGAAGTTGTTCCAGATGGTATGCTAATACCGAAAAGGTTGCATTTAATGAAAGAAGTTTTTCTTTTCTCGGCTGAATGGAGGCCAGGGCCAACAAACATGGCAACAAACTCTGACTCAAACAAATACTGGAGGATTATGGAGGAATGAAAGTAGAAGCAGTACGATGGGGCGACTTTTACTTCCTTTTCAGAAACATCAAAAACACTCAGATAATCATGTCAACACAAAGTTTAGAGTCTCCTTTTTACCGTTTCCATTCTGAAAGCACATATTTAGGCTGTAAAAATCTTATGTTTAGCAGAAGTGATGAATGTTTATCATGTTCCTGAAGAGCAGAAAAGGTGTGAATCACATGTCAACCAGTTCTGTGGAAACGATTCAGAGTGCTGAAATGAATCAAATGAAACCTGAACTGTGACGTTTCAGATGGTTTCCATCAGTGGTGATTATCAGGGCACCAACCAGAAGCCTGACGAAATATTACAACTGATTTTGAAAGTAATGACAGTTAAATAATGACGTACATGTTGACATGAAAGGTGAAGACTCAGATATTGATGTTTGATTTTCAGAAGGTAAATGGAGCGACACACACGCCTCGTCTCGTCACTGAGGTTAAAGGTCAGCCGAGTTTCTCTGCTGTTCATGTCGTTTATTTACGGTGTGATTATTGCAGCTCCACCTCAATCTGTGAATTTGGCTCTTTAAAAACTGGGTTAGACTGCATTTTATTTAGAGTTGCAGAATAAAGGGGCTGAATAAAAATGATCATCGGACGTTTTTATCTACTTTATAAACTACTTGTAGAACCATTTGTACTTGAAGCAGAAGTGTTAAAAGTGGTTTTTGTAAGTTGTTGAGTTCATGTTTATCTGGATGATTTAAGCTCCAGATGCATCAACATTAGCTGGTAATTTAGATTTGATGTGTTTCACCCAGAGGCGCCTCAACTCTTAATCTGAGGAAGTAATTCAGGAGAACATCTGTGCTTTTCTCCTCTGGTTCTGAAACAGGACAGAGGCAGACACGCGTTTCCAAACCTGCACTACAAACTGTTTGTCTTTTAGCAGTGTGAGCAGCAGAGTCTGTAAAATGTGTCGTCTCAAATTCACCAAGCTGCATAAGTTAGAGGATGATGCAACGCAGCACAACGCGATACAGCAGCCGAGCCTGACGAGGCGGCCGCCAACAGGCAGGTCACAAACTGCGACAAGGACGCCTTTCTACCCGAAGTGGAGGGTTTCTCTCCTTTCCTCTCACAGGCTCGTTAACGGGTCGGGTTGTCTCCTTTCCAATTCTTTTGAACTTTATTCTGAATATTTGGACGCTGTGAATGCTTTCTTCTGATGAGAACTGGGAGAAAACATTGAATTTGTGCCTAAAGCAGAAGTTGTTGAAGCTCTTATGGCTGAACGGAGCCATAAGTTACATCATTCTGCTGGACGGTAGCCGAGTCGGCCAGGAACTGGTCACTCAGTTACAGTTACTTCAGTAACCTTTTGGAAAAAATGTACTTTTAGCTGTCCTTTATTTCTACTCTTACTTCAGGATAATGTTTAGATACTCTACCCGCCTCTGGATGTTTATCTCATATGATGAACTTTAGAAATTAACACAAATATCTTTTTTTTTTTTCCAAGAATTTAAAATTATATCTAGTTTATGCAGATTTTATCTCCCAGAATTGATCCTGACATACTGAATATCAACTTATGGGCAAAATTCAGGATAATTTTGACACATTTCTGCTTCATCCGCGCTCTGACAGTCGCATCTTTCTCGATGGGATCTGGGGAGTTTTCTGGCCACACAGCCGACGTTTTAATGTTTTCATCCCTGCACCAGGTGGGCTGTCAGATTTCTCCTCCACTGTCCTGGAAAAAAAATCTCCTCACTAAATTGCTCCTGGACTGGAGGCTGAAGTTGCTCCTGCGGGATGTTTTCCAGTTCTTCATTAAAGACGCAGTTTTTAGGTGATATGGTGAACTTCTCCCATCTGGAGAAGGTCTCTGTCAGCAGAATCCAGAGCTGAGGAGACCTTTGACCTTTTCCGGTAGTCTAACTGGTCTGAATGGGTCTGAACTGGTTCATGTGCAGGCCAGTCCTGCTTCGCCCAGCAGATTATCTGCTTCCTCAGAGAAAAGAGACAGAATACGTCGAACCCTTCCTGAAGCCTTTCTAGAAATTCCTAATCCATTAAAATGATTAAAATATATTGAAAATCTAAAATTGTAAAATAGTTTTAAAGTAATATTTTATGGAATAAAAACATGCAGCTTACACTGCAAAAAACCAGAACCGTACCAATATCCTAGTACACTGGAAACGAGACAAAACTACCTTAGAAATAATGTTTTAGCAAATTATAGAGGCTTGTTTTAAATAAATAATTCCTTAATATTGATGAAAAACTTGTATTTCCATTGGCAGATTATTTAACAAGACATTTTTCCATTTTATAAGTCACTTTATCTGCCAATGGAACAAGAACTTCTTTCAGCAGATAAGATATTCGCACTAGAAACTAGACTAAAATTACTTGGTAAGATTTTGTGTTTTGCAGTGTAATTTGCTGTAAATCTGCAGAAAAGTCCTCATTTACATTTCAGTACCAACACCAAGCATAACTAAACCTTTTGAACGATATTTGTGCAGATGATCTTCTGTGTTTCAGCAGGAGTTGCTTTGAAGAGAAGATACTTTTTTCTTAGAGAAGTTTAAATTAGTTTTGCCACAGCTTTCATTCAGGAAGCCTGAGCTTTTCTTTAACTGTTAGAAAGAATTAAAGTGAACCTGCTGACCATTCATATAACAGCCACAACCGTTTAGTGGCTGTCAAAGGATTTCATTCAGCTGACCTTCAGAGAGCGTCCTTACAGCTTCAGGAAGTTGAAACAGTCAAACAGTTTGAAGTATGAGGGGAAAAGATGTTGATCACAGCAGAGCAGGCAGCCTGGGATCACCAGAGTCTTTATTCTGGGGCGTGCAGCTGAAGGATGCAGAGTCCCAGCAGACTGCAGGTCAGCTGAGCCCAAAACAGGCGCCTAATGATCCGTCGGTTCAAACTGCAAAGGCTCAGATTGTTTCACGTCTACAGTTTCTTTTTGTGCATTTAGTTGCTTTGTGTTTCCTGGCAAAGTCTTGCATCAGAAGCAGCAACTCGTCCGTCCTCATTGGACAGAAACCCAGAGGGAAACATTAAGTCTTGGTAGATCAGAGTAATGAAGCCATTTGGACGGCCCGACCCGGCCACGAGAAACAAATCAGCAGAAACACAATGGAGAGATGCTGTGACCTCAGCGTCTCTCCATGGATCCAACCTGTAAGCAGCTAATCGCATGAAAAACCAAAACAAACTCAATATTTCCTATATGCATGATTTATCGTTTTTCTCTTTCTACCAAAAACTCGATGATAAAAGTCCTCAACAAATAAAATTATAAAGTCTCTAAACAAAATTATCCTTTAAAAACAGTTTGTTTAAAAAGACTGAAGAGTTTTATCATCCAGTTCATGGTGGACAGAGAGAAAACAGAAGAACAATAAATCATTTAAGTGATTAATGGATTTATTGATTATTGTGACAGGCCTAGGCTGCACAGTGGTGCAGCTGGTAGAGCTGGTAGAAGGTTCTGGGTTCGATGTGACAGGCCTACATATGTGTTAACCAAACTGCTCTGCAGGGTTTGGTGACCTGCATGCTTAACGTGGCAGGCTGTGTGTGCAGGAACTATCTGCTGTAAACACACAGGGTCATTACAGGTCCGCTGGGGATCATCCAGTGTCTCTTTGAGCCGACGCTTCTCCCTCCGAGCTGCCGACGTTTCATTTAATCAGCCAACATGCAGGTATTTAGCCTGAAACTTTCAGTTGTTTCTCCTGTCATGCTTGGAGGATCCATAATGGTTTAGCAGAGTGGAGTAAGCGCGCTGTAGACAAAGTTTACTCTCCCATAATTCATTGCTGAGGGAGTACTTCAGGATAAATTATCCAGCAATTAATCAACTTCATCAACTCATCAGCAGCTTTTTAAAAGCCTGTTAGCTGATATAATAGAGCAGCGCTGCAGTCGCTGTTTGCTTCACTTTCTCCCAATTAATCAGCATATGTAATATTATTACCCACAATAAAAAGACCAGAAGAGAAATAATTACACCTTTGTTTTTGATTGCATGAAAACAGTTAAAATCAAACAAAAATATTTTAAAAAGTTTAAATAGAAGAAAAAAAAATACTATTTGGACAAGTTTATTCCAGATGTCTGTCTGTAAGGTATCTATAGATCAGTTCTTATTTCTACTGCAAAATAGACAAAAATTATATTATGAAACTACAACCACAGTTTTAGTATGGAAGAAATATAAACTTATTAAAAATTTGTAATTCTTAAAGTCAGTTAGTTTCATCAGCTTGAGAATAAATTTTATGTCGTAGTCAGACGAGGGTAGAGTATCCAAAAATTATACTAAAATAACAATAGAACTGCTTCAACACATTTTTATTCAAGTAAAAGAAAAAAATATCTGTCCAAGAAATTACTCGAGTAAAAAACAGTTTGGTAAAAAGTGTAAGCAAGTACTGAGTAACTGAAGCATTAATATTTAAAAATTACATCATCAAATGGACCAACATCTAAAGTTAAGAGGAAATGTTGGTGCTTAAAGAACCAAAATGACAATAATTCATACAGGTAACAAAAAATAAGACTTTTCAGTTTCTTTCAATAAAAAACGTCTTAAACTTTAACAAAAACTTTGGTGTGTTTGTTTCTGGTGAATTTTTGGTTGAAACATGTTTGTTTTCATTCAGTGGGTAGAAAATTTTACTCAACTAAGAGTAGAGATACTTCATAATAAAATTACTCATTTAAAAGTAAAAAAGACAAAAGTTTTCTTTACTGTTAAAGTTTCAACTGGTTATTACCAAACTCTGATCTGTGCCACTTTAATATAGAAATGAACCACCAGGTAATTTTCTCTGACGTGTGAAGAAGCTCTTTTCCGGCCGATGGGCTCCATGTTGCACCGTTTCAGATTGAAGGCCACAGCTTTGCTCTGGGTGTCTGAAACTACAGCAAGTCCTTCGTTTGTGGCCGTTTCCAGAGAAAAGCCTTCTGGTATTAACACTTATAAAATGTCCTGTATGATCTTTGCAAAACATGATCCAAGTTGTATGAATGAATTTTTTCTGACTGAAAAGATAGAAAATCCAAATGATTTGAGTTGATTTTGACAAGTTGCAGCATGAATTTTAATGAAGGAAAGCAGCCGCAGTGAGGTGTGATGTCATGTCACCTGGCCTACCAAGATGGTGGAAACGGCTGCATGTACTCATCATTTAGATGAAAAACCAGAAAATAAGCTGTTTAACAAGCTAAACTAGAAGCTGTGAAGATGTGATGCATGTAGAATACGGTCTTATAAATTCACCAGACTTTGTGATTCATAATTGGAAAACTGATAAAGGTCAAACATGTAAAAATGACACCATGTTTTATCCTTTGCATTTCATCACAGGTGCGCTTTATTTTTGTTGACGGAATCGAACCTCCGCCATTTCTCACCCAAATGACTCTGTCAGAGCAGATCAATGATCCGGTCCGGCTCGTGTTTCACCAACATTCCTGCTGTTTCAATGAGGCCTTTGTCACTTTATTTAAAGTCATTTTTCTCAATATGGAGAATCTATTTTGGGACCATCTAACCTATTGAGGCCATTAATCATAAAACCTGTGAAACACCTTTGGAATAAGTGATGAGGAGCCGATGCATCAAAGGAAACTGTTAAAGAAACTGCAGTATTATAACTTATCTGGTTAAGTTTTGGGAAATTGATAAGTAAAAGTTTTAATAATAACTTTTATTATTGTTTACCTTTAATAATAAAAGTTTTTCTGCTTCCTGTTGGATTGGTCCTGATCTCTGGCCTAACTTACCTGGACAGGTAAATTCTGTCTGTAGTTTTCTGACTCGGTTCTCTTTGCTTTACTTTTCTGAATCCAGCTCATTTTTAGTTTTTTTTCCTGCATATTGAGTCTTTAAGATGTCCCAAATTCACAGCTTGGTTCTGGTCAGATCAACGTTTTTAGCTGTTCTTCTGTTCCAAACAACCTTTTTGCTTTTCTTGTTTTCCTGTCGTTTACCACAGTAACTTCTGGGATAATTTACCATCCAGCAAAATGTATCATCCTGACAGACCTGATCTTCTAATTTAGGGATCAGAACATGTGATATGAAATCAGTAGTAAATTATAATGTAAGGGTTTAACTGATTTAATGAAAATGTAAGGGAAAGGTGGGCATATCAGGCTTAAGTTTAAATAAAACTTGAGCCGAAGTCGAACAAGCATCTTATTTCATGTTTGAAACTGAATTCTGTTTTCATATTAGAGGATAAAGTTCAGCCAGATTTAACCATTAAAATGTTTAAATAAACTGAAAGTCACACTAATAAATCAGGTTAATAAAACACCAGGCGGCGCTGCGCAGCGCTCCTTCCCCTCCGTGTTTCGCCTCAGGCCAGTTTGAATGAACAGCATTACAGGCCTTCCTGCAGCAGTAATCATGCTGTTTTTAAAATGTTTGTGGATGCTTCAAAGTGTCCGCGCTCACAAAGGTTTCCCACAGAGCTGAAATAACTGGTCCTGCTGATGGACGCATACAGCCAAACTCCTCTTATTGAGCGTTCTCCTGGGCGGAGGCGGCCCTCGGGTCGGGTCACGCTGCGGCTCCAGCAGAGCCGAGTTGAGTGGCTGGCTGCAAAACTCAAATGGTTTTCCTACAAGAAAGAGCACTTAGCCAGGCTGTCACAAGATGCTCCAGCGTTTTGCAGTAGGCGGATACCTCCAGGCTTTTTCTTTCCATAAAGATGAAAGATTACTGAGATTGTCAGAGATCTTATGCTGCTGTCAGATGAGAATATAGCTTTAATGAATTGGATCTCATCCGGCCAAATGAAGTATGGGAGATTAGCTCCAGACTGTCAGCTTGTTTCCACTAATCCTCCCGGAGCAGGACGGCTTTTTCAGCCTCTGAGACTTGGTGTTCTCACTTTTATCAAATAAAAGTGTGAAGATAACATTTTTTCTTTCCAATCTATCACCTAAACTTCATTTTTATTATCCTTTTATCCGCTATTCCTGACAAACGAAAATGAGGCATTAAACTGATAAAAGCTGCTTTGGATTCCCTGCAAACAAAGCATAAAAAGCAGGACATGTTACATTTTTATGTACTTCAGAACAAATATTCAAACCAATGTGACGATAAAAATAAGCACAGCTCTCTAAATGTACCATTTCAGCCATATAAATCCTGGACAGTGTCTGTGTGACTTTTACAATCAAGCCTGTGTCTGCTTGGCCCCTGCAGGTTTTCACATGTTGAACCACACAATGGCACAAGAACAGCAATCACACAAAGAGTGGCAAAGGGCCCAGGTGCTAGCATTAGCTCCCAGCCACCTGGGCTAAGGGTTGGCTGTGCAGCTAGCAGCTGCAGAGAGGAACAAAAGGAAGCTGGATGGAAATATGGAGGCTCGTTTAAAAACGATTTCACTCGTATCAGTAAGGGTTGGTACTTCCCAGTTTGGGCCACAACCTTTACAGAACTCTGAGAACCAAAAGGCTTTAATAGTAACAGAAAAACTTCTGTGTAGATCAGAGACTGAAGTGGCTCCGGGGCCCTTAGAGCAACTTTGTGTGGCCCTTTCTCCTCAACACAGTTCAGGAATAGACTACAAATTGTTCAGCTGGTTCAGACAGGTGATGCAGATCCACATTTAAAATCAATGTTTGAGAAAAAGAAATCTTAATTTTAAAATGTGCAACACAAAGTATTTATCTGGGGTTTTCCTTTTAATTTATTAGGACTGGGAACCAAAAACATCCAGTGACTTCTACTAAAATCCAGACTTTAATCATTTAATGGAAAAAAGCAATGGCATGTCATAAACTGTTACTGTCGCTAAAAAGACACAAAGGATCCAGAAAAGATTAAAAATGTAGGATATGGTTTTTGTTTTGTTTGTTTTTAATCTGGCAGACCTGCAGATCCTTTAAATATACAGAAAACTACAGAAATTACTACAACAAACTGCTTAGCATTTCTTTATTTACTAAGTAAAAATGTAAAGATGCTTAGATGTAAATACCGCAGTTACTGCAGCTCCTGTCTATATGCTACCATTGAAATTTACTCGCTCAATCAAGCATAACTACCTTCACTTATTGATCTTTGACTTGACTATCAATAAGTGTTTGTATGAGAACAAATTGGACATTTGCTATTGGTTAGCTTTGTGCAGATGAACATGTGGCAGTCGCCGTCTATCACTTTCATTCAGATTCTTCCAGACTCCGTTTGGGTTTTGGGAAAGTGATAAATGGTATTCCTTCCTCTGTCGGGATGTTTCACCGTGATTTTCCTCTAAATCTCTCTGATCGCAGTGCGTTAGCAATGATGAACCCCGGCAACGTTGACGGAGGTTCGGTTCCTCCAGGTAAGGGGCGTGTACTTCAGGACAAATGGTGACTGCTGATTGGTCAGTTACTGGAAGGATTGATTGGTAAATTATAAACCTTTGAGGAAATTTCTCTCTGCTGCTGAGGAGCCGTAGACGATGTCTTTAAAAATCTAGTCTCTTGGCACCAGTGAGTGTGTATTAACTGTGAAGTCTTTCTCATGCAATAAAAATAATTATTTTCAGTTCGTATCCCTCCATGTTGTGCAGCAGTTTTGTTGAACTGTTGCATCCTCGCCAGAAATCGCCCTCCGTTTTCTTCTGAATGTTTCCCTGGAAGGGTAGCAACCGTTGACAGATATTCAGCTGAAATCCTCTGGAGTCACTTTATTGATGCAATTTGTGACATATTTTCTTAAAATAGTCCCTGCTGCTCACATTTCTACTATACTTGCCTCATTTTTGCCCCCAATCTTTTGGTCTGTGATCCTAACAAGGCATATTCACTGCCTGGTTAAGGGGTCCTTCAGGAAAACGTGGCTAAAATTTGGCTTTTGCAGCAAATGGAGAGACAGCCGGGCAAAGACGCACATCAAGTGGAACGAAAGGAGAAGGAGAAAAGCATAATAGAAGCACAGAGAAGGAGAAAAAGAGATTGACAGGCAGTTACAGTCACATAGATATGGAGAAGGTTAGAGGTTCTGCGAAGGACAGAAAGCTGCAGCCGAAGATGCGAACGGGAGAAAATGAGCTGGTGGGTGGAAAGAGAGAGGAAGAGTTAGCAGAGGATTCCTCTGTACCTGTGGAGGAGATTAAGGGTCTGCATCCAGCATGATTAATGAGCTGGCCACTGATTGCTCATCCCCGCTATCCTTCCCATGAATAATCACCACGCCAGCACTCTCACTGAAAAAGCATGATTTTCTGCATATCCGTGAGAGAGAATAAGTGCTTGTTTAACAAAAGAGATGCAGAAGAGCCTTTATGCATGAAACACAGCAAATGATCAGGCTTCGTGTAACATTTAAATAATATGTGAAGTATATACAGTATGCATATGATTAAGAGCTGAAGAGTGTGTAGTTATTGATTGGCTGAAGAGAAATGCTGCGTGTCATTAATTCGGTGTCAGTGTGTTTGAAATATTGATGATGTATTTACTAAAAGCTGCAGGCCGCCTGCAGAGAGCCGAGCTCATAACAAATGCACAGTGACACTCGGAGATAATTTGTGCTCTCTCCGGTTCCAGTGGGAGTTCTGTCTCATTACATGTACTATACGTACCTGCTGCTGTCATTATGTTCAGGAAACTTTACTACACTTACGGATTTAATTGTTTTTTAAATGGATGCAGTAATGAAGGTGAACTGTAAGCTGGGTTGCAGTAAAAGCAGGAGATATTTTTAAAGATGATGAAGTATGGGTTAAAAGCTGCGGCTCAGGATGTTCAGCACATCTGCCATTAATCAGAAGATCGGCCCTGACTGCACATGAGCGCGTCCTTGAGCCCTCGCTCTGCTCCCAGTGGGCAGGTCACTGCGTTTCCACCATCAGCTGTGTGTTTGCACATGTAAGTCTGTGAATTGGAGAGGAACTTAAAGCTATTTTTCCATTTAGATAAAAATTTCCTGCATGATTGCAGCAGATTCCCCCACATTCTTCGGCATGGTGCATGTTAGATTATCAAACTGCACAAATTACACAGAAAGGGTTTTTCTGTTTGCAGATTTCAGTCAAGATCATTAAAATTCATTCTGAAAACTCTTGAGATTAATTGTTTTCAGAATACAGTTAGACGAGCTTTTAAAACATGGAGAATACAAACTTTACTTTGGCTACATTAATAAAATAATTTAGTATCTAACATATAACACAAAACACGAATGTCAGTAAAGCATAATGCAGACTCCTGTTAGGTACAGTGGAGGATCTATGATGCTGTGGGCAGGATAACTTTGGGGTCAAGGGTCGCGTTGACTGAATATTTTCCATCTTTGACCGTTTTTTAAATCTGAGTTGTGTCTTAGAACGTCTGATTTTGGTGCCGTCTCTTTAAATGCATCCGAGACATTTCACCCCCCTCCATATCACAGAGCGCTCCACTCCACCACATTCGGCCATTTTTGTAGTTTGAGAGCAGAGATCAACTTTTTATCACTGAATTTATCAAGGCCAACGACGGAAGACGTGTCCATCTCGACTCATAAGTTCAAGACAGAAAAAGCTCCTTTTGTCTCATAAACAAGGCCTCAACATAGTTAACGAGTTAGCTAATGAGTTAGCTGACGCTAGCAATAAGATCGACTGAATTAATGCATTTATAATCCTATTGCAAACATACAGTACAGATATGTTCTCAAGGAGCTAGCACACAGTGCTAACATTAGCAGACGGCACGTTGCTGCTGCTATCAAGACAATGACTAAGATATAAACACAATGAATTTATATCTAATGTAAAGTTTGTTGTCATTTAAGGGTTTCCATAGAGAGAAGGAACTGAACCCTCGAATTATTTTGTCAAATTCTTCCTGATGGTGAAGGTTGTTGAAGCACTCGTCCTTCCCCCACTGATGTGGAGACATTTCCAAGAAAAATGAAATTCAACCAGGAGCTTTGAAGAGGCTGTGTGACAGAGTAATGAGCTGTGAGGGTTATTCACGCCACAACCAAAGATTTTAACTTATTCACTCGTAGCTTTGGATCCCTGAACTTTGATTCGCAAAACTGACTGGTTTTGGTTAGCAGTTGTGCAGAAAACCATAAAGGTTTAAAAAGTTTAATGGGGAATAAAGTGAACTGAACAGATAAATAATAATAATAAAATCACTCAAACAGGATACAGGATGATTTACGCAGCACTGGGAGAAACTAAATGAAACCTTTTTCTTCCTAGACTCCAAATACACAAGATGATGTTTAAAGACCAAGAAGTGTATTTGCTCCGTGATGCGTCCCCTTTAAGGCAGTAGGTGTTCCTGCTCCTTTAAAGGAGTAATGTTAGCATGTGCTACTATTATTGGATCTTTGTTTGGTCCTTACAGTCCAAAACAACGCCTGTTGCCCTGACAATTTCACTGTTGCATAGCAGCCATCAAGCCAAACAAAGCGTGTTAAAAATAACATTTAGTTTAATTAAAGAAGAATTTTATTTAATAAATCCATGTTGGGTTTGGCAGCAGATGTTTTTCACTCTGCAGTGGGTAAAATAATTAAATCAGATCGAATCAGGCTAGCTCTTCATGAATATGAGCAATCCAGCGTGTCGGACATGATGTCGGACATGATGTACATGAGGGGAAGTGATGTCAGAACAGTGACGCACCGCCGCCGTACGGTGACATGCAGGAGGGATCGGTCGTTTACAGGCGGAGAGGATCTGAAGACCTCGTTCTCACAGAGAGCAGCTTTGTGTGGTTTCTCTCATCTTCATGTTAGTCATCAGGTTAATGCTCTCCTGACTAATCACCTGTTCAGGTGTCGCCGTTTTTAACAGCCCAGCTGGTTTGTGGTCAGGAAAGTGACATAAAATTAATATCATGATGTATAACATGATGGGTGGTGATGTGTATAAAACTTACAATAGAAACTAGAAACATTGAGTGGAATGTATATATATTATGTGTTGAAACGTTCATTTTTGTGGATGTTTGTATCTTTTGTTTTCTGCTGCTGCCAATCATTGCCAGGTCTCCCTTAAAATCTCAAAGTTAAATGGAAAAAGTATCTCTATACAGAAACATAACTTAAATGTATCGGATGTCTGCGCTAGGGGTTGAACGACTACATATTTTTAAGGTCGATGATGATAGTCGAGTCGATGTCGACTAGTCGTGGTGACGTCATAGTGACGTAAGCGCAAAAACGCTTCACAACGCGCCCCCCCCCTTCTCTCATTATTATTCTCTATTATTCAGAATTAAAAGAGCAATAAACAGATCATTCTTCGTGAGCAGCGGAGAAAAGGTCTTTTTTTATTTTTTTTTTCCAAACACCGGCTGATGCTGATGATTTCTGGATAGCTACTCACATAGGAGTCAAATTATCACACTGACCACAGTGGTGCTGTTGGAACATCACAAACCAAACTGATTATGAACGGATCCCGTTTGGTTACAGTTGAATTCAACGAAGCCTCCTGCTGCTCCTCCTGCTGCTCCTCCGCCCGATGCGCAGCAGGAGGCTCTGCTGATCAGCAGCGGCTCTCTGAACCGACATGCAGACGGCGGCAGAGATCGCCTCTGTCAGACCCTCAGGATGGAGCCTGGACTTAGTTTACAGATGTTGTCAAACCAAAACTTTATAAGAGCGTAAAACTGCCAGGTTAAAAGCTTCAATACTCGGGATGACGCTGATCAGTTAGGAGTAGTTGAGGGATAAAAAGCCTGACATCATGACGCGTTGTCGCACATTACTCCGGTAGTCTTTTTTTTCTTTTTTAAGGATTTTTTTCGGCACTAGTTTATTTGACAGCAATCTGACTGTAAGGGGGCAGAGAGAGCGAATGGAGGACGGGCCCAGGGAGAGAGGCTTGGGCCCAGGGAGAGAGGCCCGGGCCCAGGGAGAGAGGCCCGGGCCCAGGGAGAGAGGCCCGGGCCCAGGGAGAGAGGCCCGGGCCCAGGGAGAGAGGCCCGGGCCCAGGGAGAGAGGCCCGGGCCCAGGGAGAGAGGCCCGGGCCCAGGGAGAGAGGCCCGGGCCCAGGGAGAGAGGCCCGGGCCCAGGGAGAGAGGCTTGGGCCCAGGGAGAGAGGCCCGGGCCCAGGGAGAGAGGCCCGGGCCCAGGGAGAGAGGCCCGGGCCCAGGGAGAGAGGCCCGGGCCCAGGGAGAGAGGCCCGGGCCCAGGGAGAGAGGCCCGGGCCCAGGGAGAGAGGCTTGGGCCCAGGGAGAGAGGCTTGGGCCCAGGGAGAGAGGCTTGGGCCCAGGGAGAGAGGCCCGGGCCCAGGGAGAGAGGCTTGGGCCCAGGGAGAGAGGCTTGGGCCCAGGGAGAGAGGCCCGGGCCCAGGGAGAGAGGCCCGGGCCCAGGGAGAGAGGCTTGGGCCCAGGGAGAGAGGCTTGGGCCCAGGGAGAGAGGCCTGGGCCCAGGGAGAGAGGCCCGGGCCCAGGGAGAGAGGCCCGGGCCCAGGGAGAGAGGCTTGGGCCCAGGGAGAGAGGCTTGGGCCCAGGGAGAGAGGCTTGGGCCCAGGGAGAGAGGCCCGGGCCCAGGGAGAGAGGCTTGGGCCCAGGGAGAGAGGCCCGGGCCCAGGGAGAGAGGCTTGGGCCCAGGGAGAGAGGCCCGGGCCCAGGGAGAGAGGCCTGGCCCAGGGAGAGAGGCTTGGGCCCAGGGAGAGAGGCTTGGGCCCAGGGAGAGAGGCTTGGGCCCAGGGAGAGAGGCTTGGGCCCAGGGAGAGAGGCTTGGGCCCAGGGAGAGAGGCCCGGGCCCAGGGAGAGAGGCCCGGGCCCAGGGAGAGAGGCCCGGGCCCAGGGAGAGAGGCCCGGGCCCAGGGAGAGAGGCCCGGGCCCAGGGAGAGAGGCCCGGGCCCAGGGAGAGAGACCCGGGCCCAGGGAGAGAGGCCCGGGCCCAGGGAGAGAGGCCTGGCCCAGTGAATGGAGGACGGGAGTCGGACTCCTGCCTGCCGCGGGCTAAAGTCTCTGTATGCGGGGCGCTGCGCTAACCGCCGCGCAGCGCAACGCCCCTATTGCGGTAGTCTATGCTGTAATTTACAGTTTCTTTGTTAAATTATTTACATTTTTATACAATTTGAACTTTCTGACGAACTCACCTAGTCCACCTTCTTTCATTTCCTTGGAAAAATCTGTTTTGTCATGTGATTGCGACTAGTCGACTGGCCCAGTAAAAAGTAATTGCAGAGAAAAAAATCGACTAGTCGTCTAATTGGTGCAACCCCTAGTCTGCATTGAATCCTGCCTTTTGTTCTCAGTGTTGTGACTGGAACGGCATCGCTGCTATTCAAGCACAGCAAATTGCTCGTGTTTTCTTTCTTCCACACACTGCAGATTACATTTTTCTGCTCCTGGTCTGACTGTTTGACCCTCCTCAGGTCTTAAGAAACCTCATTTAAACCACATGAGGTTTTGACTCTGTGCTCGCTCCTGTGGAGTCGAACTGTGGACTTTCAGGAGTTTTTCTTTTTGTCTGGTTTTGGCGCTTCCTGCGGTCTGACCGTGACATCTGCTGTGCTCCTCCTGAGCATCCCAGTTACAGGTAAGAAACCAGGTCCACTGGACTCGGTGAGCCTTGCCCTGTGCCCTTACCCGTTGTGCGTTGCACCAATGCCATGCTCTTCCCTCTTGCCTCCCCCTGTCTGACCGTGACATCTGCTGCGCTCCTCCTGAGCGTCACACTACAACCACCGGAGGTTAAACCAAAACCAGGTCCAGATAATTCATGTTTTTTGCATCTGCCTTTTTAACGAGCTCTTCCCTTGCACTCTGCTTCCTACTTCCTCTGTATTGATGCCGGTCGGTTACATCATCAGGCATTACCGCAGTTAGTCGGCAGATTACAGATCTGTATTGTTGGCTAAATTTCTATTGTTTCTTCCGTATAATGTTTATATCGCTCATTCCCATCTGTGGTGTTTAAAATGTGCTCTTGTTTTTAGCTCATATCTTAGTAACTTTTAATATTTTTGCTGCTGTTTGTAATTTTGGTTCATAAAAGCAGATCTCTCTTGTAAATGAGATCTTGGGTCCTCTCTCCCTCTCCCCCATCTCTCTCTCCTCCTCTCTCCCTCTCTCTCCTCCTCTCTCGCTCTCCTCCTCTCTCCATCTCTCTCTCCCTCATCTCTCTCTCATCCTCTCTCCCTCTCTCTCCTCCTCTCTCCCTCTCCCCCATCTCTCTCTCCTCCTCTCTCCTCCTCTCTCCCTCTCTCTCCTCCTCTCTCCTCCTCTCTCCCTCTCTCTCCTCCTCTCTCCTCCTCTCTCTCCTTCTCTCCTCCTCTCTCGCTCTCCTCCTCTCTCCATCTCTCTCTCCCTCATCTCTCTCTCATCCTCTCTCCCTCTCTCTCCTCCTCTCTCCCTCTCCCCCATCTCTCTCTCCTCCTCTCTCCCTCTCTCTCCTCCTCTCTCGCTCTCCTCCTCTCTCCATCTCTCTCTCCCTCATCTCTCTCTCATCCTCTCTCCCTCTCTCTCCCTCTCTGTCCTCCTCTCTCCCTCTCTCTCCCTCTCTCTCCTCCTCTCTCCCTCTCCCCCATCTCTCTGTCCTCCTCTCTCCCTCTCTCTCCTCCTCTCTCGCTCTCCTCCTCTCTCCATCTCTCTCCCTCATCTCTCTCTCATCCTCTCTCCCTCTCTCTCCCTCTCTCTCCTCCTCTCTCCCTCTCCCCCATCTCTCTGTCCTCCTCTCTCCCTCTCTCTCCTCCTCTCTCTCCTTCTCTCTCCCTCTCTCTCCTCCTCTCTCTCCTTCTCTCTCCCTCTCCCCCATCTCTCTCTCCCTCTCTCTCTCCCCATCTCTCTCTCCCTCTCTCTCTCCCTCTCCCCCATCTCTCTCTCCTTCTCTCTCCTCCTCTCTCCCTCTCCCCCATCTCTCTCTCCTCCTCTCTCCCTCTCCCCCATCTCTCTCTCCTCCTCTCTCCCTCTCCCCCATCTCTCTCTCCTCCTCTCTCCCTCTCCCCCATCTCTCTCTCCTCCTCTCTCCCTCTCCCCCATCTCTCTCTCCCTCTCCCCCATCTCTCTCTCCTCCTCTCTCACTCTCCATCTCTCTCTCCTCCTCTCTCCCTCTCTCTCCTTCTCTCTCCTCCTCTCTCCCTCTCCCCCATCTCTCTCTCCCTCTCTCTCCATCTCTCTCCTCCTCTCTCCCTCTCCCCCATCTCTCTCTCCTCCTCTCTCCCTCTCCCCCATCTCTCTCTCCCCTCCTCTCTCCCTCTCCCCCATCTCTCTCTCCTCCTCTCTCGCTCTCCTCCTCTCTCCATCTCTCTCCTCCTTCTCTCCTCTGCGTTCTGGTTTGACGTCTCTCTCTCGCTCACCAGGGACTCGTCTCGTACGGAGGGAGAAAAGGGACAAACTCCAGTTTTACTGAGATATTTGACCTGCTCTGCATCAAATGTCTTTTCATCCTGACACATGGAAAGACATTTTTTAATCTTTTTACCTGTTTCAAGTCGAATATCAATCAGTTAGCTCTTTTATTTCTCTCTGACTCCAGCTGTTTTTTCTCCTTTTTTTCAAGGTTTTATTTTTCATGCTTTTCTTTGTTCTCTCTGCATTGTTTTTTTTTTAATTCATTTTTTCCGTTCTGAGATTTCAACTCGGTATAAATTTCTTCCATTTTCCTCCTGCTGGATGCTGGAAACCTGTTGTTCAGGCTGACAGGGTGTCCAAACTGCGGCCCGGGGGCCATTTGTGGTACAACATAACCGTTTTTATCTTTTGTAAGCTGAGTTAAACTGAATCAGGTTTAGGCAGGTTTTATGGCTTCCACATGTTTCCAGGTCATTATGACTTTTTTAATCATATTTATTTTCCGGCAGCAGGTCATTGGATATTATAAACATCACATTAAATGCAGAGTAAGTTCTCATTGTTTTACTTTCTCATTTAAAAAGCCAATATTGGAGCATTTTTAAAAGCATTGCAGGTGAAATCACTGTCTGTAACTATTACCTACAGGAAACTCAGGAAAATGTACATCTGTACCCATAAACAGCAAGTCATCCTCAGGAAGCAGGTTTGAGTTGTTTTCCCTCCTGTTTCTACGTGTTTAAGCGCTTCGGTCTGGACTCTGGGGAAGCTGTATATGCTTGTATGTTCCAGCTGTAGCTGTTAAAATAACCTCTCTGCCTCGCTGTGGTTTATCTGCCACAGTCTATTAATTACAGCTGAACTGAACTCTAAAGAGATTTTCTCACCAGCAGACTTTTAAGCCGTTACACTTCTCGTCTCCCTTTTAAAGAATCGATACAAAGCGGCCTCAGATGTCCGTCTGAACAGTCGGCTGCTGCTGCTGACTTTGCAAACCTCGCCGGTCTCGTATCGTTGAGTCTAGTTGAGATTCACGGCGCGACCTGAAACTGGCCCTCTAAGCCAGATCAATGCACTTCATCTCCCATCTGTCACATGGCACTCAAAGCCTGCTCTGCCACCCAGATTACTGATGTGCTGAGTTATAATTTGGTTGGAGCGGCGGCGTACAGCACCCAGGGCGCTTTGAGAAGCCACTGGCAGGCCGAGCTGTCATCCCACATTCATCTGTCACCGGGAGAGCTGCGTGGAACAGACAGCTAATATCCTCAGGTCCTTTACAACTGCTTTTGTCAAAGTCTGCATTGTGACAGGAGGCTTCCCACAAACATCTGAGCCTGTTTGCCATCTTACCTAAAGTCTGCCTGGACAATGAAGTCCTGT
Organism: Poecilia mexicana; assembly: GCF_051168715.1. Taxonomy (NCBI): domain Eukaryota; kingdom Metazoa; phylum Chordata; class Actinopteri; order Cyprinodontiformes; family Poeciliidae; genus Poecilia; species Poecilia mexicana. The sequence continues at coordinate 11,898,025 of NW_028263383.1, read as the reverse complement.
CACCTGTGGCTGCTGCAGTGAAGGCGTGTTTCCACCGGCCTCATCGCTGTCACAACGTAAAGATTTGACTTTATGCTGCAAAGTCACGATACCATAAACAGAAGTATGGATGAGGAGTCAGACAGAGCTGGAGGAAACGGAGAGGTCTGAAAAATGTGGCTATCGCTGAGAAACCATGCACTGCTTTACTCATCCGGTTCAGCTGCAGAAAACAGTTAAGGTCAGAGGTCAGCAAATTCAAAAACTAAATAATTATGCCCCATATTACTACAAAATAAAAAAACTACAGTACTGCAGAACTAGATTCCTCATTTTTACAGGCAGATGTTGAACTTTCCCTCCTACTGATGCGTCTAAAGTCAGATTTTCTTCCTCTCGCTCAGATTCTGTTTTCTGGTCCTTTTTAATCCGCCTGCTCATGTAGTTTTCATGGTGGTGAAATCTACACCTCCAGCAGAGGAAGCAGGAATCACCATGCAGCTTTACTCCAGGAGCAGGAGATCATCCTGCAAAAATATTAACTATTACTGTAGTTTGATGATGACATGACAACATTTGCAAGCATGATTGGTTTTGAGTGAGAGTCGTGAAATGTTGAAGGCTGTAAATGGAGAATCCAGTTTTTCGGAACTCGTTGGACTCGGCAGCCACAGCAAAACGTTTCTGAACCTTCTGGGTTGGTTTTGACCAGACCGATGATGAAAAACTAAAACCTTCTGCTTCCCTTTGAGGAGACGCGTCGCACACAAATTGACTCAGTGTTGCCTAAAAGCAGGGAATAAATCACTTCATTGCATGATACATTTTAACAAGCTCAATAATTTCTGTTTGCATGATTCACCGTTTCTCTCTTTTCTCTTCCTACCAAAACTGGTCTTCAGTCTGGTGGACTATATTTGTTTGGTTGGTTTATTTTACATATTTAAAATGTCTTCCAGTTGCAGTGTTAAATGTTCATTTATAGTTTATGGATTATTATTATGCCATTACCATTATATTACTAGAAAATGGTCCCAAAACAGCAATATTATCATTTATCGTGACAGGATGAAAAGGAGCCAACAGTTTCCACTCAGCTCAGGTTTTCAGGGCGTTTGGTCCAAAGTTGAGACTGTAGAGACAAAATGTTGCTTCTTAATTTTTACTTCTAGTGACACGAAGGGCCTGCATGGTTTATATCCGAACCCGTTAACAATAAATAAACTCGGACTCCTTCATCTGTTCCGATTGTTTTGCTTCGAACCAACAGAAGTGGTGCAGCTGAGCCTGGCGGAGGATCAGCGAATCAGCACCTCGACCGTAACGGTGGGCCTCAGCGCCGTCCTCACCTGCGCCATCCAGGGAACGCTGCGCCCGCCCATCATCTGGAAGAGGAACGGCATCGTCCTGAACTTCCTGGACCTGGAGGACATCAACGTGAGTCCAAACCGGAGGTTTTGTTTCCTGAGGCGACAGCAGAGAGTACGGGCCACAGATATTGGTTCTGGATCCATTATTCCTCCAATAACCAATTCATTTCAATCACTAAATAATTTTCAGTCATGTAATTTGACTTTCAATTAAGAAAGAAAACAAACTGTTAATACTGATATGGTGTTAAGAACACTTTGAAATTTGTTATGAGGATTAATGAACGCTGCTTCTTTAACTCCGAAGCTCAGTGACGTTTTTGTAAAATCAAATTATAATATGCATCGTTAGTTTTCTTTCCACTTCTTAATCACAGATCAATTAATCAGTCAATCAGGTTTATTTCTGTAGCACATTTCAACAACAAGGTAGTTCAAAGGGCTTTACATCATAAAACACAAAGTCATCAATGATTGAAACATTTTCTAAGTTCTGTCATCAAAATCATCAAAATGTTTCTAAATCAGCTCTAAATAGGAGGTTTTAGTCTAGATTTAAATGAACTCAGTGTTTCAGCAGTTTTTCAGTTTTCTGGAAGTTTGTTCCAGATTTAAGGTCCATAGAAGCTGAATGCTGCTTCTCCATGTTTGAGAGATCTGGATGGCCTGGAAGGTCTGGAAGATCTGCAGATCAGCAGATCTTTAATTTGTAATTCAGTGATTTATAAATACCAGCAGTTTAGAGTCTCTGAGTGAAGGACTGTAGAACCGGGTGGCGTAGAACCGGGTGGCGTAGAACCGGGCGGCGTAGAACCGGGCGGCGTAGAACCGGGCGGCGTAGAACCGGGCGGCGTAGAACCGGGCGGCGTAGAACCAGGCGGCGTAGAACCGGGTGCTGTAGAACCGGGTGCTGTAGAACCGGGCGGCGTAGAACCGGGCGTCGTAGAACCAGGTGGTGTAGAACCGGGTGCTGTAGAACCGGGTGCTGTAGAACCGGGTGCTGTAGAACCGGGTGCTGTAGAACCGGGTGGTGTAGAACCGGGTGGCGTAGAACCAGGTGCTGTAGAACCGGGCGGCGTAGAACCGGGCGGCGTAGAACCGGGCGTCGTAGAACCGGGTGGTGTAGAACCAGGTGGTGTCTCTACCCTCCTGGTTCTAGTCAGATCTCCAGCTGCAGCTTCTGGTCTGTCAGCCAGTAAATCCTGGATGAGTTTCTCTGGTCGGAGACTTTCGTCCTCTGGGCCTGAAATGTCCTGCAGCTGCTAGAAGGTCCACTGAGGAACCAAAGGGTCAGGTCAGAGGTCAGAGGTCAGCCTGATCTCTAGTTTCCAGCTGGAACAACTGAAGCTGTGTGTAGACTGTAGATCTATAAGTCTAGATTGTTCCTCTTTGATAACTTCAGTTTGTTTCTGAACCCAGACTTTTGGCGCCTCTGTTCGGTTCGCTCAGGTGAAAATGTCATCAGGTGTGTCGGAGCAGAAGCTCGTCTAAAACACGGAGCGGATCCTGAGGAACTGGACTGACCCAGATCAAAACATTGAAGGTTGTGATGTAAGAAAATGAGAGAAGGGGTGTAAATACTTGAGCGAAGAATCATCCTGTGTGGAAATGATTAAATGAACTGTAGAAATATTAACATGCAAATTAAATCTGAAAATTGAATTTGCATTTATTTTGCCTTTTCTCCTTCATAGACGGGAAGGAAAACAGATTCGTGGTAAGAAGAGTAAAAGTGAGTCAGACTGAAGGATGCGGCATAATTACCACATAAAAATGCATTGAACTTTTAAATAAAACCTATTACTTAATGTGAGTGGGCTGCCTAATTAATATCTGGTTGATTTTAGCAGCAAGAGGCGCGCTGGGTGGTCTCTTCACATTTATATTAAAATGAACCAATTACAGCCTGTTTTTGAAATGCAAAATGTGAAAATGACGATGCTGCTGAGAGCCGTGAAGAACCCTGAGAGTAGCTCAGCTGATTTATACTCGTCTTTACTTTGTGTTTTAAGTTTGCACAACCTATGCTCCTGCAGACAAAAGCGAAGTGGTTGTCTTCCTTCATCTGCGATACTCAGCTGCAGGAGGGAGGAAGACTAATTACAAGGAAACGAACAAACGAGTGGAAATAAGAGAACAATGATTGCCGAGCATCCTCCATGAAACAATGCGATTAATGTAAGCTCTGCGCTTAATGAACGACTCCTGTTTGGGTGGAAGCTCAGCGTGGCTCCATCCAGCGCCGCTTCTCAATGTGCTGATTGCAAGTTAATGAGCAGCTTGTTGGTCTGCTGGGGTGAAGAGCGAATAAACAGGCTGACATGTTGGGGCCGCGACTCCAGGTGCCTGCAGCTCTGCACAGACCTGGGCCGGAGCAATGGCTGCTGGCGTCCTGTTGGAGCCTAAGCACGTGAATTAACTTGATGTTTGGCTGCATGGATCCACTGCAGGAAATGGAAGAAAAGAAGCACTTTGTTTTAAACCAGATTGTAGAAAAATATGCAGATTAATCTAATCTAATTCACATGGATGTGATAAATGTTTCATTCGTCTGATTTTTATCAACTGTTCTTGTCAGAGGAGTAACTAAGGACAAATTAAAAACATAATTTAACAGAAAATAGATTCTGCATTATTACTAATTAATCACAAGTAGATTTGTGCAAAAACTGAATAAAATATGTGCAGCTTTAGTTCATGTTCTTCAGACAGAATAAAAGATTTTCAACTGTAACAGAAAGAATAACCTCTGGCTCATTTCTGTTCAAAGGCTGCACTTGATTCTTCATTCACTGTCATGTTTACACTGTAAAAACACAAAACCTCACCAAGTAGATTAATCTAGTTTCTATTGAACATGCCTTAGAGCACATATGTCAGAGTCAAGGCCCGCGGGCCACATCCGGCCCGCGAGAAGGTTTTTTACGGCCCCTGGGATGATCTTGATTTATTATTAGAACCGGCCCGCAGACCGCAGCAAGCCGGCACCCCGTCTGAAAAAAAATATCTTCCTTATTTGAACTGTAAGTAGTTCTTTAAATGTTCTGTGAGATGATGTACTTACCCATGTATCCATAACAACCGGAACTTTCAATATCCACCAAGTTATTGCCGAAATATACCGTCTATTAAACGAGTCCCCCCCCGGATTAATTACATTCTCTGCAGCTGCGAAGTTACCGTATTAACCCGATACTTGCTGGAAAGTGCAACGTCTCCCCTTTCAGAAACCGTTGGAATTTTTCCACTTAGCGCTACGTGTGGCGGAATTACGGTACTGCAAATTTAGATGTGTCGCCGGCGACACATCTAAATTTGCAGTACCGTAATTCGCCGGCGACACATCTAAATGCCTTGACTCTGACATATGTGGATTAATAGATTTTTGCACTTTATTTTATTGTATTTCAATCCAATTATATTTTAAAAATATTTCAGTTGTGTCTGTTGAAAATTAAAGATTACTGACAGAGCCATAAGAAAATATTGCTTTATTTATCTGATCATATTGGAATATATTTGTTAGGTTTTCAGTAGGTTCAATTAGGTTCACTAGACTATATGAGTCATTTAAAAACATTTCAATGAACATTCGATCAGTCCGGCCCTCGGCTTGTAGCTAAATTTTTTATTTGGCCCTCCGTCCATTTGACTTTGACACCCCTGCCTTAGAGAAATCAGAGGAAATTAACTCACAAGTAACTTTTCACCAGAAAAGCTTGGTTCACATCGACGGATCCTTAATGTTACACAGAATATCCCCATATTTTTATTAAATAATCTGCCAGTGGAACCAGGACTTCCTCATCAATATTAGGGAATTATTGGCTTTAAAAAGCTCTTCTTTATCGTCGTTAATTTAGTTTTATTTAAAGTGTACTAAGTTATTTGTCCTAGAAACTAGACCAAACTACTGGGTGATTTTGTGTTTTTACCATTTGAAGTGAGAACGTCGGATCATCAGATCCGTGCGATCTGCCGCTCGGTGGGACGGCAGAGAGTTTAATGCTTTAATTCGCGCTAACTTGTAGCAGGAAGTCCCTGCTGATTGGCTCATGCTGCACCAACCACTCTGGCTCATTCATCAGCCTAATGGGCTTTATATTTTTAACCCTTGCCATTTATCAGACTGAGGCAGCGTCATGAGGGGAGAGCAGGATCAAATCCCCAAATGCCTGCTTCAGCTCAACAGGGAAACCCTTGATTCATGGTTTGTCTTCCTTCCCCCATCACTCTTTCTCTCCCCTGTCTCTTCCCATCATTCCCTGCTGCTGCAGTCCTCCTCTCTGCAGTCCATCAAGCTGCCTGCGTTTCCCACCGGCTCCCTGTGGATCTGCTGCACCCAGTTCTTCCCAGTCTCGTTCTGTCCCCATCTCCACCAGTCCTAACTCCTCTCCTCCCTGTGCTGCAGGACTTTGGGGACGACGGCTCGCTGTACATCACCAAGGTGACAACAATTCACATGGGGAACTACAGCTGCCATGCCTACGGCTACGAAGACCTCTATCAGACTCATGTGCTGCAGGTGAATGGTCAGTAGTGGCTCATTTCTCTCCTAAAATTCCAGAAGAAATGTTAAAAACATTTGTCTTTGTCCTACTTTGTGGATGCCAGAAAAAGACTTTTTGTTTTGTTCCATTCAAATAAAAACAGAACAACAAACTACTGGGTAGTCTGGGTTAGAGAGGCCAATTTAAACCCTTTGCCTTCAACAATGTTGCTGCATGATTTGTTGCACTGGATTTTAGTCTGTGTGGATCCAGAGGATCTCTGCATCTCCAGCTTTCATCTCCGGGAAATTTCAGAATATAAACAATAACATGCCATACTTTTAGTGGTGTAAATACTTTTCCAAATTAATTTAAACAATTTTAAAACAGCTCTAGGCATTTTAAATAGAACATTTAGAATATTATTTTTGGTATTTTTAGTTTCCTTATGCTTTGGGCCGGCTCTGCCTGCAGATAAACTATTAGACCTGATTATTTAAAGCTTCTTCTGAATGCCACAGGATATTTTATTTGTCTAAAAATCCACAAACAAACCTGAGCTGGTAGAAAAACTGGTAACATCAGAACAAATCTCTGCCCTCCTCAAACCCCCAATTAAAACTTTTTCAATAAAAATATGTGATCGCTTGGTTTTTCTGCCCACTAAATAAATTAATGTAATTAATATGACACAAAACGCAGCAGATTTTCTTCTTGTGCTTCAGAGTGAAAAGAGGAGCCGTGCAGACAGAGAGGATGTCTGGGGAGGCGTTATCAGCAGAGGGCAATTACCAAATGTTTGCTTTGGGTATTCAGGGTATTTCAAAAAAGATAGGAGGAGGTGAGATAAGGTGGAATGGAGAGGAGCCAAGAGCCACATTAGACTAAGTGGGCGGTTTGCATCCCGCTTCGCCGCTACAGCAATCTGTTCGCTGAGGAGGACGACGATGCTGCAGCTTTCCCTGAGTACTGTAAAACTCTGCTCCATATTATTTTAGCACTTACCAGTGTGACGCCATCGCTGTTGGAAATGTGTCTGCACCATAAAGTAACACCTAATAAACACTGAGGAGGAGTTGTAAAGTACGGCTTCCATCCAAGTAAACAACTAAGAGCCAAACATGCAGGGAGAATCGACTGAGGATGTTGGGAGAATTTCCTTGTTTTGAAAGAGGAAACGAGTTTTTACCGCTGCTCTGTTTCCGGTTTTCATGGAGTCGACAGGCTGGAGCTCAAACAGCTCGACGAAAAATACAAAATATTACCACATAAGAGATTTGCACTAACTTAGACGGCGCTTCTAAGGAAGATACAGGAGCTTGTTTTAAGTCAGTAATTCCTTAATATTGGTGAACAGTTACTGGATCCATTGGCAGATTTTCACTTGTAAAAAGACATTTTTCCCGTGTTATAAGTGAAATAATCTGCCAGTCAAACTGGAACTTTTTCATCAAGATTAAAGAATTACTGATTTTAAAAAAGCTCCTGTTTCTTGCTGAAAAGTTACTTGAAAGTTGGTTTTGTTTCATTTTGATAAGATATATTTGTACTGGAAACCAGACCAGAATACTAGTTCTGGTCCAGAACTAGACCAGACTACTTGGTGAGATTTTGTGTTTTTGCAGTGTGGTTGTTAGGTGGTGGGAGCGCTGCAGGTGTTTAGGTGCATTCACCGCAACTCTGATTTATAAAGATGACGCATGCAAGGTTTGATAAATCAGAGTTTTTTTGTGCACTGCACATTTCAGAATTTCTCCCTAAAATGCAAACGTTGGTATCAAAGCTGAACTAAATGTAACACATTAATATACTTTGTTTGTTTGCAGTTTAAACTGATTTGCAGCTTTAGTGCAAATCAGCTTTAATGCTATTTAGGTGAATTTGTTGCACTGGATTTTATTTAAGGACGTCAGTAAAGTCGACAAAGACAAAAACATGCCACACATTTCAGATTTTATCTGTTAAATTTCGTATAAATTGGATGCATTAATTTCCTTCCAGTGGTGATTTTAAATCCTGACAGTAACTTTTCTGTGATGTTTTATTTTATTTACTTTTTTTCTCTCTTTTCATCAAGTTATTCTATTGTGTTGTTGTTTTTGTGCAGCTTTAAACCTGTTTTTAAAATGCTACATAAATAAATCTGACCTGCTGGACTGGCAGAAAACTGACAGAAAATCCTGAAAAGTTTCCAGAGATTTGAAGACTTTTGGGAAAAGGGATACAAAGAAAATGTTTAGTATGCGACTATAATGAAATGTTAAAGCAGTCTTAATAGTGACTAAAAATAAAGGTAATGATCCAGAGAGTCATCAGATTTACTGAGGTTAAAGGTCAAAGTGATGTAGGCTGTTGAAAAAGAGAGCAGCAGGTTTGCATCAGCGTCGAACTGCATCCCACCTGCTCATGGAAAATATTACCTCATATTTCCTTTGACTTTCAACTCTTCAGCATTCTCTGGCACTCGTCCCCCCAGAGGACGCAGTAAGTGGCCGAGTCGTCCAACATCCATTTCATGCAGGGCCAGAGCTGTAATAACGGCCCCCAGACTCTCGCATCCTTGTTATTTGTGAATACATTTCACGGCGGGTGAGATAAATTCTCTACCACGGAGCGTTTGGGTGTTTGTGTGTTTTATGCCCTGGGATTTGCAGCCCACTATGAAACGGGACGTAATCATGTCTTCACCTGTCCCTCCGCCGTGTGCCCAGTCCCTCCGGTGATCCTGGTTTACCCGGAGACGCAGGCCCAGGAGCCCGGCGTGTCGGCCAGCCTGCACTGCCACGCCGACGGCATCCCCGACCCGAAGCTGCTCTGGCTGAAGAACGGCATGGACCTGCAGCTCAGCTCCTCCACTCAGCTCTCCCTCCTAGGTGAGGAGCTGCTTTTATTACCACTGGAAAAAACAAACCGCTTGATGCTAAAAAGACACAAAAAATCCAGAAAAGGTGAAAAATGATTTGCAAACCTGCATCATCCTGTAAATATACAACAAACTACAGAAATCCGACTGCTTGGCTAATTTCAATAAATTATTATGTTTGGTTTGTTTATTTGCCAAGTACAAATAATAATAAAAACATTAACCGTTTATGTAATTAGAATTAAAACTATGAAATATTTTGTGGCCTCTGTCGTAGACGCAACTTGACATTTAATGTTTGGCTGCAGAGGATTTTTCTAAAATAGTTTTCAGAAACATGGAGGAAGGACTTCAGCGTCATCCTGGGCGCTCCGCTTCTCCTCTCAAGGTTGCAGCCAATTTTGGTTCATTTGAGAACAAAAAGGCTCCTAAAAGCAAAGAGACGGCGGATCAAGAACGGCTGCAAATAAAACATCAGCTTTTTTCTGAGAGTTTCTGGATGTTCAGTCAGAGAGACGGGCGGAGCGGAGCGGCTCCTTTACGGCCTGATTCTCATTAAGGAGAGTTTATTTGGCACCTGTGGGTCATTAGCTGTGGTTACAGCCTGTTATCAACCCACCGACACTCAGACTGAAGCTGCCTCTGGTCCACAACGAGCCGCAGATTAACCAACCAACAACTTGGAGAAATAAAATGTTTGCTTCAGATTCTATGTAACTAAATCATGGAGGTAAAACAGTTGATTTCAAGATGTATTAAAATATATTAACACAATATATTAATGTATACTTCAAAATATATTAAATGAAAATGTAATTTCATTTAATATATTAAATGAAATTACCCCTTTACCTCAGCGATATTTCCTGAATCTGAAGGAAATATTCAGATTCAGTGATACTTTAGGTATTTTGCAGCGTTATTTTACAACTCAAAGTATTGATAACATAAAAATGGAGCCCTTCAGAGCGTCTGACAGAAACTGGATGTAAATATGAGCATAAATATAATAATCGGTTCAAACAGGGAGGAAAACGTCGGTGTTTTCCTCGTGTCCTGGCTTCCAGAGGAGCTGGACCCTCCTCAGGAGCTGAGCTGTGAGCGGAGGGTTTCCCAGGTCGGGTCCGAGTGCAGCGGCTCGGCTCATCAAGGCTTCTGCAAACATCAGAGTTGATGGATTTTCCTGAACACCGTCTACATCAGCTGGTCTGTAGAGCCAGAACAATGCAGCGTTGTTCAGGATGAAGGAGGTTTGCTCTCAGGTTTATTCCTGTGATGTGGAGGAAATCTCCTGATTCTGGGAATCCGAGCAGCACTGATCCAAACGAGGCTTTTCTGATTCATATTAACTACGACGGCAGAGCAGCCGTGATTCATCATGTTGTTACATCTGAGCTTGGAGTCATTTTGCACTCATGACGCCATTTTTCCAGGTGATTAAACCGTTTCCTCCTCCGCACCTTAAAGAGAAGCTGGTGTTTATGGGTAATCATTTCCCTCTGCTCAGTTTGTTCATATTACCATCCAGTTGATTATGAACAAGAGACTGTTGAGAGCCGAGGTCAATCAGTAAATACATGTTCTCTGCCTGAGATGCGCATTGAACGGAGAAATGTTTGGATCGATGTGAAAGACAGAAGCTGCTGGCGAACGGCGGCCAGCGTTTAGCTGTCAGGTTGTTGTTAAAAGTTAACTGAAACTGACGGACCGAATCTTCTGCTCTCTGTGGGAAACGTTTGAGTGTTTTTGGTGTTGAAGCCTGAAACATGTAGTGGCGCTGTTGCTATGGCAACCAGTCTGCGCGTAGCGTAGCCGAGACAGAGAGCGAGAAAAAGTGTCTGAGTTATTCGTTGATGTTTTTTCTGCGTCATTTTCCCCTTCCTGCGGCGCTCTGCACTAAACCAGCAGCTTCATCTATTAGCGTTTCTAACGCAGCCGCGACGGACGGAAAGGAAAAGGAAAGAATCGGCTTTTTGTCCTCCAGATGTAGAGAACATGCAGTAACCGTTTGCTTGCTGTCCTGGTAGCCAACGGCAGCGAGCTCTTCATCGCCAGCGTGCGTTACGAAGACACCGGCGCTTACACCTGCATCGCCAAGAACGAGGTGGGAGTGGACGAGGACATCTCCTCTCTGTTTGTGGAAGATTCGGCCAAGAAAACGCGTAAGTCGCATTTATTTACCGCTCAGATGCATCTAAAAGCAAACGTCCTAAATAAAAAATAAAACAAATGATGCAACACAGCATAAAATAAAAGATCTGACCCAAAAGTCAATCAGGACATTTAAATCTAATTCATTTGTTTTTCCTGGTGTGATAAAATGATTTGGAGCCAAAAGCAGAAACTTATATATCATGAATGTACATGTGAGGGAATTTATGTCAACAATTTGATTAAAAAGCAATAAATGTGTTTCAGACAGAGACGAAGAATCTAGTTTAATTCATCCAGTAAAGTTTTTAGAAAAGCTTGAATGTGTTTTTGTTTTTGGCCTTTTTAAAGTAGTAAACACTAAATATAGATGCTCCGTGTGGATTAGATAAAATGAGTAAATAAATTCAGATTCTTGTTCTTAGGTGAGCAGTTTTAAAAAAAGAAGATATTTATTTATTCTCATGAAGAATGTATGAGAACCAGGAAATAATCTGAAGCTTTGAAAAAGTGTTTTACTGTATATTTTGCTTTTATTTTTAACACTAGAATCTGTGGCTTAGAAATGCAAATGTTCATTTCTAATCCGAACGCATTCAGATAAGATCCAGAAAGATCAGGATCCCGTCATTCACAGAGCCAACCGTGGATGAATAATTGATTTATTTATAAAACCCTTTTCATCGCCGCACTCACAAAGCACTTAAGATCATAAGAGATCTAAACACATAAGGCGTAAAAGGTCAATAGAAATAAAAACATGAAAGAAGCCGCTACAAGAACATATGCAAATAGAAAGATGCTAAATCCAGGATGTACCGACGGCTGCGGCCCGAAAGAACAGATTTGCTTTTAAGTGTTTTTTAAAGAACGGAGTGATTAAAGCAGATAGTTTCACACCGCAGGGCCGGAGCCTGGGAGGCCGATTCTGTTTCTCATCTGCAGAGGAACGACGAGCGAAGAGAATCTGTAGGCGAACAGGGACACCAGGGCCTGATTCTGTGGGATGAATATCATATGACCGCTTCCATCCAGGCTTCATGCTTCTGTCATTATGTGAAGAACAGTTATTATAAAATAGGAACAGATTTAGATTGGTTGATTTCCAACAGGTTTCTGATTCCAGTGTGAATCTCCTGGACACTTCAGGATGTTCTGGATTTTATGTTTTATTAAAATAAAGACACAAATAAAACACTTTCTGTTTAGTCTGGATTAAGATTACCTTAATCTGTATTCAGATGCTATTTTACCATGTTAGAATCTAAAACAAAGAAAACCCCTTTACCTCAGCCGACCCAAATAAAACGATAAATGTTTATGGAAATTTGGGTGTTTTGCCTTTATTTACGTTTAAAGGTATACGCACTGATCCTGCTGGAAAATACTTAGTTTGCCGATGTTTCTTTAGAGGAGATGGCATCACTCCTGAGATGATGCTCAGCGCTTAGAGAGATTTAATTAGACATTTAATTAAACTGAAAAACTGTCTGCATGTCTCCACTAAGGAGAAATAATCATCTTCAGAGTTGGAGGAAAACATGGCCTGTCAACACCAGAGCAGCAATTTGCAGCTGCAGCAAATGTGTAAGCTAAGATTAATTAATGTTTTTCTTCCACCTCTTTTCTTCTCTGCAGTTGCAAACATCCTTTGGAGAGAAGAAGGTAACACATTAGCAGTTCTTAAAATATCTTTTTTTTCTTTGTGCACTTGAAATTGTTGGCTTGTTTTGAGGGGTCAGCAGATTTACTGACTCCACTGACCAAGACGACCCACACAGTTGTTTCCTCCAGCAAATGTTGCTGCAAGTCCCAACCAGAAAACAGGAGCAGAGGCTTTAGTAAAGGAAACGATCCACATTTTATGGCAGATCCATTTCTGTGGCTACAATGAAAACAGCTTTGTGGGTTTTCCTTCATAAATGCATTTTATGCAAAATCACCAGAAGTTTAATGTGATTCTGCTGTAAGGTTCAGTTGGATAAGTGTCACAATAAACTTTAGTTTTTACCTTTTAAGACTTTTTCATAACTTTACCAACAAATGTTTGAAATCTTGAGGTTATAAAGTTCATATGAAGTCCAACCAGATCTTCATCTGTTCATCACAACCAGCAGTTTGAAGCTCCGCCCCTTTAAGAGCCACAGCTGTTGCTAAGCAACATGTCAAACACTTTACCTGATATCAGCTGTTGGAGGAGGCTGGATGTATTTCCCTGTTTTGGTGTAGTTAAAGTTCTGCTTTCACCCTTTATGTGGAATATAAACATGTTGTGGAGCGTTTCTGCTGCGACGCCATCTTGGATGTTTTCTAAAGCAAAATACGCAGCGTGTTCGATACGACACGATGCGAACACGTCACACGGTTCGGGAGCGGATGGAGGAACCGCTGAGCCTGCAGAGCATCGATTCCCATCCTGATCCAGCGATTTTCCTCAAACTCTTTCAGGCCGAGCATCTCCTACAAACTGACCTTAAACTCCCGCAACGTCTCACTGCACAACCTGACAGTAAAATATTCGTCTCTGGTTTGTTCCTCCTAATGAGGATGGTGGCGCTGCTCACGCATTGTCTCTGCAGACATAGATCTACATAGATCTGCATAGATCTACATGTCTGTGTTGTAATAATGTTCAAAAACTAAAGTTCTGCATCTGAAAAACTTCCATCTTCAGCTTCTCCTTCCAGTGACCTGGTTTTATTTTTAAACACAGTGTTCTGGTGAGCTAGCTGTAGCGTCGGACTACAGCTAGCTGTAGCGTCGGACTACAGCTAGCTGTAGCGTCGGACTACAGCTAGCTGTAGCGTCGGACTACAGCTAGCTGTAGCGTCGGACTACAGCTAGCTGTAGCGTCGGACTACAGCTAGCTGTAGTCCAACACTAGGGGGCGCCTGTGAGCCTCAGCTTGACAAAGACTGGGATGCAGAAAGGCGTTTAGAAAGCGGTCCTGTGTTTTCTGCAGTGAATGTGCTTTAGCACACAGAGGCTCGTTTCTTCTTTGGATCTGTGGTATTTAGAGCCGCCGTGTCTCTCAGCAGAGCTTGATCCTCCTGTTGCATCCAGACGGGTCGCTGACAGCAGCTTCTGGAGGCCTGCACGCGGTCCCAGCCTGCTCATATAATGGCTCGCTAACAGGAGCCTCACTGAGTCCCTCTGAAATTGAAATGTCCATCACAAATGCCAGATTTGACAAGAGTGGCATTTAGAGTGGCTCAGACTGCATTTGTTCTTTCTAAGGCTACGTTTTGACAACGTTTCCTTTCTTGTCCTGCTGTAGGGTTGAGTGTGGGAAACATGTTTTACGTGTTTTCTGATGAAGGCATCACCGTCCTGCAGCCCAGCGAATGTGAAATACGGAGACACCTGAAGCGGACAGAGAGGATCGTCGCGACCTACGTACGTACATCTGAACCATGAAAAACTGCTCATGCTGCGTGTTTGAACTAGGACATACTGAAGAGAAGAGCAGGTGAAGTCTAGAAGTGTTTCAGTTGTTGGTGTGAAACTGGGATGATTTTCTCCTTTCCTGGTGACTTTACAACACAAATACCTGCCAGACCTTTTCAGAAAAAGGACGCATGCTGTGTTCACACCTAACGCGTTTCGCGCGTTAAGGACTCACCCGGCGCTTCGTGTGGGACACGTTTTCATTTTGAAGTCGGACTCGTTTTGCTCTAGACGCGCCGTTGTTTTCCGTCTTTGTACAAGATGAAAGTGAGGGAGGCACCAAAGTTTATGCAGTGAAGCTTCTGCAGTCAAGAGGCTCAGATGCTGAACCTTTTGTGTTCAACAGCAGCGACGGCTGCCAGAGGCATCATCTGATTTGGAAATATTGGTACGATTCCTGTTTTTCCTCTTCAAATTGAATATCAAACCTTCAGATAATTAAATTTGCTCTCAGATCTTCCTGGTTCTCAGTCCAGGTTGATTTCCTCCCTCTTTGCTTTTCTAAATATAATGGGATTATTTGTGTCCATTAGTCAATGGCTTCCCACTAAACGGTGAATACAGTTCACCTTTGACCTTTCAATCCTCCGGATAACATCCGTCTCTCAGAGCCTTTAAAGGTCCAGGATGTTTGTTTCCTGGAGGGATTTGGGTTTTCAGGACTGTAATGGTGTGAAGGATCGATATAAACGCCGAGTGGCTCCCACTTCCTGCTACAAACGGCAGTTTCTCCACCTGAGTGAGGCAGAGGAGCCGGACTCACCTGAAACCTGATGAGGGCTGGAAAACCAGGACAGTTTGGGTTTAAATCTGAATTCAAGTTTCTGAGTGGTTTCACAGATTCTACCTGATGATTTATTGTTTTTATATCAGCAGTTATCAAAAGCATCACCAGTGCAAAACGTTAAGTGGAAGGAAATGAGATCTTATATTTCTGCCACATTTCTGGTGAAGCCTGGTGGCTCTTAGAGATTTATGACGGGAATTCAGTCGCTTTGGACGTGATGGTTGTTTAAGAGTCAAATTAAAAATGTGGAAACAACTAATTTAAAAATAAAATCTGTACGTCATGATGCAGTAAGTTACACTGCAAAAACACAAAATCTTACCCAGTATTTTTGGTCAAATTTTTGGTGCAAATATTTTGAAATAAGATGAAACTGGGGACAAGGGTGTAAAGAAAATGGATGGATGGAAGATGAAACCAACTCTGGTAACATTTCAGTGAGATATAAAAGCTTCTTTTAAATCCTCAATACTGATGAAAATAGATTATTTCACTTATAAAACGGGGAAAATCTCTGAGTGAAATAATAGAACTTTTTCATCAATATTAAGAAATTATATATTTAAAGTAGCTCTTTCATTTTGCTGATAAATTACTTGTAGGTTATTTTTATTTGAAGTGTATTAAGACATTTGGACTAGAAACTGATCCACAGCTACTTGGTAAGATCTTGTGTGTTTCTTCAGGCTCTGGTGGCTGTGGCTCTCCTGTAGCAGTCTGTGTCACAGTGGCTCCTCATTATGCTGCTAATCAGAACCAGTTTTAAATCTTTTTTAAATAATTGAAGTGACAGAAAAGATGTGAAGGATTCGTAAAAGTACGGCAACTAGCTAGCAATGCTAACGCTACGATTTGGTTACAGAATGATTTTTAGCGCAAAGCTAAAGGTTCATTTCTCTGTTTAAGTAATCTGGACTGCCGCTAGCTCACTTTATGATTAAAATACACTTTTTAATCGTAAAATATAATCAGTAGCTCAGAAAATGAACAGTTTGAGTTTTGGTACACAGGAGCTTTTTACAGCCGAAGACTTTTTGCTCCCTCATCTTTTCTGACGACTCTCACTGGTTTCACATCAGGTCAAGGGTCAATGTTTGTACTGGGGGCATAAAATGATAACTGAACTACTCAGGTAAAGCTCTGACCTTTAGCATCCTCAGGTCAGATGAAACTGATGTTGCTTCTTAAACGGACTGAATCAGTGGGTGATGATCTCAGGGCCTGTGAATCTCCTGCTGCCAACGGTTCTGGTCCTGGTTTCCTCAGGAGGAGATGTGTCCCAAAGGGGAGGGCGTGTCTCCGCAGCGCTGCGTTTGGTCTTCGGCCGTCAACGTCAGGGAGAAGTACATCTACGTGACCCAGCCGCTCCAGAGCCGCCTGCTGGTCGTCGACATCCAGGCCCAGAAAGTGGTTCAGGTGAGAGCAGCTGCGTCTGCAAACACAGATCTCACCATTTTATTTTTACTTTACTGGATTTTCTTTCCACTGAATGAAAATCAAACATGTTTTAACCAGAAATCCTCCAGACTCAGACTCACAGCTGCAGGTTTTATTATGAGGTTTTCATTCAAAGAAACTGATTTGAAAACATTTTTATTTTGCCTGATTTCATTGTTTTTGTATATTAATATGAATTATTATCATTTTTGTGTTTTGGATGTAATTTTTAAATGATTGATAATTTGATCAGTATCCTTTTGGATGGATACTTCCATACTAAAATATGTTCCCAAAGGTTAAACCCACAACGACTCAGTGGTTTGTTTGGTCCAGACTTTCTCTTGTTCTGGTTGGCATCTGGTTTGGCTGTTAGCACTAAGCTAACAGGTTTAGCTAAAGGAGAGTTTGGAAAGTGCACAGGATGCTGGATTAGACGTGTTGAAGGTTTGCAGTTGTTCTCTTTGCAGTTCCAGATAATGGATCGGTCAGCGATCCGTCGGCTGTCCAAAGCTTGAAATATTGTTTTAATAACGGAGCTCTGCTGTAAGTCTCTACACATCTGTCCCAGATCTACTGCAGCCTGTCTTTGTCTTCATGCTTTGTCTGCTAATATTCTCTAGAAACCTCTAGAAGAGCAGTGTTTATGCTGAGATTAAAGCAACACAGATTATTTCTTAATGTGGAGTCAGTTGGTTTGACTGGTGAAGAATCATCATGAACTTTTGTTGGTTTATTGCATGAAACAAAAATAACATTCTTTGAATGTTTGTAATGACAAAATCTGGAACTTTTCCAGATTTATTAATGCTTTTACAAAATGTTCTGCAAAAATACAAAATCTTACGAAGTGTTTTTGGTTCATCTGGAGCAAATATCAGTCAGAGAAAACTCATTTACAACTCATTTATTGGTTTGATCAATAATTCCTTAATATTGATGACAAACTTCTGCTTCTATTGGCAGATTATTTTATTAAAAGCATCTTGTCATAATAAGGATCAAGTATTTCTTCATCGATAATCATCTCATAGTTCTTGCTGAAAAGTTGCTTGTTAGTTAATTTTGCTTTATTTTCACTAGAAACTAGGCAAAAATACTTCTTAGTGTTTTTGCAGTGTGCCCTTTGACCCCTTATCCTCAGATAAACTAAGAAGCCAGAACTTAAAGGAAGCCCCAAATATTCACATGTTTACATGCGCGTTGCCAGGTAAGGTGAATCCGGCTCCCTGCAGCGTTGTGCTGCCCAGCTGGGTGCCGCCTGCGCTGCCATTTATCTTACCTGTAACGGCTGTTTAGAGCCCGAGTCCCTCGGGGCCCCTCGGAGGGTCAGCATCATTTATACTGAGGAGCAGGAAGAGAGGAAATTGGCCTAACTCAAGGCGAAGGAGGTGGGAGAGAAGGAAGGATATTAGCTGAAAGCCAGAGTAAGAGACAAAGAGGGACAGGCAGTGTGCAGGCAGCAGAGCAGAAATGTCATTATAAACGGCCTCGTTATGCATGTGAGGAAAACAGGACTTAATGCAAGGAGGGATTATGAACGAGTGGCCAGAGGGCAAAGGTCATCCAAACACAAACGCTGCTGCTGAAATGTTGCTCATTTTCAATCTCAGGTTCTGATTTACAATAATTAGAGATTTTTCTCCCAGTCAGGAACAATTTGTTTCTAATTTATTTACTTTGAGGTTTGCTTTAGTCTTAGAATTTAAGGTGATTTATTAGTTCAGACATCTTTGCATGTTATAGTTTACATGCAGAAACTTCGCGCCTGCACACAACGCTGGGAGACAAGAAGACGATTCTTTTCCTTCCCATCCCCAGCGGCGCTGCTGCAGCAGAACCGTTAACTAAAGGAAACCTGGAGATGAAGCTGCTGTTAGTTTAGATCGCTGCAGCAAAGGGAAAAATAACACAAAACTACTTTTTTCTCGCTCTCTGTGTCGGTTGTGCTACAAGGAGACTCGTTGCCATAGCAACTGACAACAACGCCACTGATGTATCAGGATTCAACACTCAAACGTTTCCCACACAGAGCAGAACATTCAGTTCGTTACAGTTTTATGTTTTCAGGCTCCATGTTTATTTTGTGATTATTAATAAGTGATCGCTGTGATAGATTAGCTACTGCTGCTATTAGCTAGCACAGCGGTGGTAGGTTAGCTAATTTAGTTCATTTTTTTAACTGAACTAAAACACACTGAATTCTGCAGCACCTCTATGTGTTTAGGTTGTCATAGTCAAGCTAGCATAACTGACCCGCTTCCCTCTCCGTTTCTTTCTTAATTAAAACTTTTCCTGACCTTGTCATAGTGTTAACAATTGGTAGCAAAGCTCTTTGTCCATTTTTATTTTATATATCAGGAGAACATTTAAGATTTAGCACCTTATGTTTACAACTTACTAGCTAATAACAATGCTAATCACCGTTAGCAAGCAGCTTTTTGCTCACCAGCAGGAAGCTGGGGGTGGGATCTTGCGCTCATGATGTCACCGTACAATATCTTTGAGTTGGATCTTATCTTTGAGGTAAGATCCAAATAAAATGGATCTTATTTGTTTTCTTTGCAAACTTTCATTCCTTTCATTTGAAATGTTAACACCATTTTGTTTATGATCATATTTTTTTAATCCATTCACGGCTCTGCATGTTTGAATAAATCCCTAATTCTGTCAGGTATAATTGGATCAAACAGAACTTCTAATTTTAACAAATAACATTTTACCTTTTATTAAGAACAATAATAGTTCCGTAGTGGAAGGAGAAAGGCAGTGCTGTGGCACATATGTCCATAAAGATGTTTTCCTGACACTTTGCTTCAACCTCTCTCATCCTGTGACCCACCAGCTGCCCACTTTCCTGTTTTACTCCATCAAACACTGGAAAACCACTTTCCCATCCTTCATTGCCCTTTCTGAGCGCTGCGGCTCCGCCTGGCTGGCCTCTGGCTGCAGAGGGTTAATGCATCCTCCGTTCTTCCTCCTCTTTCTTCTCCCTCTCTGGTGTCTCAGGGCACAATGCACTTCTCTTTCAAAAATGTCCCTCAGGAGCAGAGAGGAGACGGCAGAATCCACGACCAGAGCATTTTTAAAATAGACATTTTAAAAATGGACAAATTCACATTTTGTACATTTTTGTAATTCCATTTAAATCTCAGCTGCTTCTGAAAACAGACCATGGACTTAAAAACAAAACAAAAAAAAAACAGCCGCTTATTGGCAATATGTTAATATTTCTTGTTGTCTGGAAAATGAGTCGTTTCAAAAGCTTGAATCTAACATCACAGCAGGCACTGCCCGTTAGGTGATGGCTCTGCTAACTGCAGCAGAGCCATCACCTAGCAACCACCACAGTTAGTCAGTGTATTTTTCCCACTGTATGTACAATGGCTGCTGGAAAAGACATCCAGAAACCACTTCCTTGCTGCATTTGGGTTGTTTGTGCAGGAGGCTCCACTTCTGCTTTTCAAAGGTTTACGGTTGTATAATAGTTCATCTGTTTGCAGCCATTTTCTGGTGTGAACGTTGAGTTGGGGGCGTGGCCAGCAGCTTGTTTGGATTGCAGAACTGAGCAGACTGAAATCTCTTCAAGGATGATTTTGTTCAAATGAAGATGTTTAGACCGACCCCTACCTGGTCAGTAGGTCACCTCTAAGTTCTTGCTCCATCGTTTTCAACATGCTGGCTCTTAAGTGGTGGGCTGGCTCCCCGGCTGCAGGATTGAGGGCCCGGCCTCAGCGTTACCTTTGCTCCCATCACACTGAAAACACGCAGAGCGTCCAGCTTCTCCTCAAAGTGTTCATAGACTCACGCTGAGTTGAGACTTGGCTGACCGGAGCGGAGGGCTGCACCCCCCATTACTGACAGCAGAGCTGCTGGTGCTCCCGGCCGCAGACCGGGTAATGGATTGTGTTATTCCTTGTTGTTGACACTGCAGCAGATCTGAGGTTGAGTTTATTCCCTCACCTCGCCGATCCCTCCGTGTTCTTTCCTCTCCCTGCTTTATTGTGTATTCTGCCTATTCTTGCTCATGTTGCGTTTCAGACAGAAACATTAAAGCGTCTCCAGCAGCATACAGTACATACAGTACAGCTCTGTTTCTGCTCTGCATCTCATCGTTTCCCTCATGCAGGATCGCCTCTGCTGACTCCAAACCTGTTGTTCATTCACGGTTCATGCAGAGTTTATCCCAGCTGGTGTTTAGCTTCACCAACGTATCCAAAGCATTTCTTGGTTATTAGTCTGCACTGAATCCAACATTAAAAGCCTCCTTAGAGCTCCAAGCAGCAGGATAATTAATCTGATGATTTCAGAGCAGCTTAAATCCAAAAGGAAAATAAAATCTGTAACCTGAGCGACGCTTTGAGTTCACAGCGTTTTAAAGGTGTCACTCTGTTAGTGACGCCTCCTGTTAGTTGTATTTAATAAATGAAAGTTAATCCTCAGTATATAAAACCTACTGTTTGAATTCATATGTTTCCTTGTATTTGTTCGTTGCTCAGCTGGACAGACAGTAACTGCAGAGGAAGCCCAAAGCTAACTTCATGGGCTGTTATTTTCATATCTTTATATTATTAAAATGTCCACAGAATGGACTTTTTATTCAGAAACTATCTTAAATATTTCAAACGCCTTACAGTCTTAACAG
Source organism: Poecilia mexicana (assembly GCF_051168715.1). Taxonomy (NCBI): domain Eukaryota; kingdom Metazoa; phylum Chordata; class Actinopteri; order Cyprinodontiformes; family Poeciliidae; genus Poecilia; species Poecilia mexicana. The sequence continues at coordinate 11,876,856 of NW_028263383.1, read as the reverse complement.
AATCTGGTTTGTTGTTGCAAATAAAAGACAAGAGGTCAACAGTCCAGTAAAGCAGAAAGCTGTTCTTTAGCCAGATGTTAGAGGCTCCAAAGCACTTTGGACTAGTCTGTAGGGTTTCCTCCAGCAGCACAGATCAGTGGTTTCTCTCTTTATGGAACAAATTTAATTTAATTTTAATTAAATTTGCTCAACATAATGACACTATGTCATGTTGAAGCTTTTACAAACAGACTTTTCCAGTTTTCATCTGAATTATTGCTGCTGTTTGTTCTCGTTTTGACCTCTAGGCGGTGCCAACAGACCCGTTTCCTGTGAAGATGCTCTATGATAAGTCACATGACCAGGTGTGGATTCTTACCTGGGGCAACATGGACAAAACTCACCCAGCACTCCAGGTAAGAGCGACACATTAATGTTACACTGCACTGGTTGCTTATTGACCAGCCATGATCGTTTTATTTTCCAATACTCTGACCTCAATTTGGAAAATATCAAATGTCCACAAATCTTTGTCTGTATTTTGTAATTGTGGTGTTTCCATTAAACGACATTAAATAAAAAATGAGGTGGATGTGAACAGCCAATCAGAGGAGACATTGATGTCTTATTCAGGTGTTGGGACGATAAGCCCCGCCCCTTAGGAGCGGCTGGGTTTGCGGCGTTTTGTGGAAACTAGTGGTTGGTTTTCCAGAAGAGCGATGGATTCAACACGTTGGAATGAAACAAAACTTTTAATGAACTGTGACGCTTACAGCCGAAAAAACAAACTACAAACCAAGAAAACTACTTCCTGTTGTCTTCTTTGTGGTTTTTGCCAGTAGTAACATCCTGTTACAGCGACATCCATTTCAATATGGCTGAAAAACCACATCATCCTGGAGCTTTTTTATGAAAAACGACGAGTTTATGTTTCCATTAAGCAAATTTATTTCTGTAAAGTCAGTTTGTGCAGCACAGATATTGATTGTTGAAGCAGCGCCGCTGCCTCGTTTTCACACCCACAGCTCTGCTTTGCAGGCAGCTCAGAGTGAAGAACCGTTCCTGGTAACTAATGGAGCTCAGTTGTGTTTGTGAGATTTAAACGTGATGCGTTGCAGCAGCTAAACTATCCATGTTTTAGAGCGGTTAGCAGGAAAGCCGCAGCTGCAGGCTCCTCGCCTGGCGTCCCTCCGGACCGCTGGTGCTGGAGGCTTCACAGATGAGGGATGATCGCAGGTGTGGCTGTGTTTAATCCTCCTCAGGGGACCGGCCCAGATGAGGGAGGAGAGCGCGGCTGCAGAGGGTCGATGATGGTGTTGTTTTAAAGTTTTGTTTGCTGTGCAGCAGGGAGCTGATGGTAATCTCTGGAACAAACATGAGCGTCGCGGTGGAGGGGGGGGATCCCACCGCAGCCGGGTTCTGCTCGTCTTTGGGGAAGTTCTGTCTGTTTGCTCTAACAAATACGCAGAGGTGATATGCAATCAGATTTATTATGTTTCTGTTTGAATGAGCAATTAGAGATGAATGATTCATTCTGGATTGTTTTGGTTTTCATGAGTACAGGTGGAAAAACGTGAAGGTGGCGTCACAGTTTATCACATTTAACAGAGATGTGGAAAAAGACTTAAAATACATTTAGAAATAAGAATATTTTGTAAATATTTAATAAAATGCCTCACTTCCCAGAGCTGTCGATATAAACCTTTTACCAACAGCGCACTCCTCAAGCTCTGAATAATATTTAAATCTATAAACTGAGATCATAATGGCCGATATTCATCTGGTGCCCAGTGAGTATTTTCTCGTTATGTTTTGGATGTTCATCTGACATCAAACTTTCAGTGTAAATCTCAGAAGACGTTTCCAAAAGCTTTTACCAAGCTGATTCTGAAACTGCTCGATTAAAACTGTTTGTGCTTAAATATGTCAGAAAATTAAACTTTATTATCCCAGTTATAAATCACTTCGTTCTACCAGCAGCTAAAACGTTTTCCAGAGGAACTCGCTGACTTTCCAATCGCATCACCACATTAAATCTGCAGCCGTCTCTCATGCATGTGGTCAGTAGAAGAACCTGATAAAATTTATTTTAGGATTTAAGTTAAAAGTTACAGCAGCAAAAAAAGTATTTATTCTTTTTCCCCATTCATCTGAATCCACCTCGTCCTGCTGATGTTTTGTTCGTTACTTGGATATTTATTTGTCTTTCTGCAGATCTAAAGGTGCCACTATGGAAAACTCACCATCTGCGTGTGGGTTTTCACAGTTTCTACTAAGTTACAATCTGTGAGGCCAAACAGGCTGAAAGTCTGAGCGCAGAATTAAAAAGTACAATTTATTTTTGTTTTTAGCGCTTCAGCTTTGGTTATGTTGGTAAATGATTTGGATTTGATTCAAATATTTTATTCAGACAAAATAATTTCAGCCTCATTTAATCTGAAACGACCAGAGAGAGAAAGCGAGAGACGTTCAGCACAGAAATGTTTTTCATCTGCATACCTGCAGAAGTAATGAATAATTAGAGAGCAGGGCATGAATCTTTCAAAAAACACAACTGCATGGAAGCCGCATAATGGATTGCAGGCTACATGGATCACAACGCAAATAAACGTTCTGATAATGTTAATATCATTTGAAGTGAAAGTAATTGACCCGTTTGGCAGGAGCGATGTGGCTTCGCTTCAGCGGCTCGTTCACGTGTGACGGTTTGAGAACCGCTGCTGTGGAAATTCATGTCGGTGGTTTTTCTAAGCAGCTGGGCTTCAGGACGGTTCAATAACTCTGAGTAAATATCAGAGGGAGAGTGGTTGTCAATTCATTAAAGACAAGAGGAGAAATCTTCCAGACAGAGACAGACATGGCCTTTCCAGTCCTGCAGGAGAACTGACAGCATGGTGAAATAATCAGCTCATTTCTAAATGCGGGATACAACACGGGTGATGACGTCAGACACAAAAAGCAGAGATACAAGCAACACAACTGAGTAGATGAAGGTGCAATAATGTTTTCTGGTGAAAAGTGTGTGTTTGTACAAGAAAACAGGAAATAATGGTAGGAAAGACGTCCAGGCAAGGTCATCTAAAGGTCAGGGTGATAAATGGCCCTTAAAAAAATAAAATTATAACTGTACATATTTAATTAATTGTAGTAAATAAAAGTACCTTTCACCCTAAGGGGATAAGCAGCTGCTGACCCTTTGCTGCTGAATCATTCGAGGCGCCATGATGGAGGGAATCGGACCGAGCGACTGAAAATGTTTTTCAGTTTTTTCGTGGTTTCTTCTTGTTCAAGTCGAGTTAATGTCTGTGAACGTAACTCACCTGGTTGGGCTCATAAACGGGGTTTAGTTTTAACAGCTTAGAAACCGACCCAAACCTCCTGAGTGTCGATCAAATTACCGAATTCACACCACATGATTTATATCACTGTCATAAACGGCGTTTCCCCTGAAACCGGAGCACCTTAAAGACGAAACCGCTCGTTTCCATACATGCTAGGCTACATGGCGTTCTGGAGAGCGTGACATCACGAGCAAAGGGCCAATAGAAAACTGAAATTAGGATCAACTGTCTTCAAAAAGAGCAAATTCATAATAAATACACATTTGAATAAATGATCATTTGAACAAACAACCGTTGTTTGGTTAATACAAGTTGCCGTGGTGGTTAAAAGGTGAAAGGTCAAATGTGACCAACATAAATTCACTAATGAAGCAAGAAAATGCATCCAGTGAATATGTCAAATAATTGCAATTATAATGTAGTTTGAGTGAAATAATGTGGAGAAAAACAAAGTTGAGGCGTCTGGGAGACCAGCTAATTTTCTTAAGTTACACTTTTAATTTAAGAATCAAACACTGATCGAGTGTTTTCCCTCATAATCCATAATATAATCCATAACTTGGTTTATTGCTTCTCAGGAGCGACAAGAAGAGTAATCCAGTGTGACATGCAATACAAGCAGTAATATTAAAACGCCTTGGAAGGTTTATTGAATTTTCTAAATGACGAATTAATAGAACCATTGTTAGGATTAGTATTAAATTTAGAAACGTCCAAATCCTGCAGAGTGAATACTCTGTGCTGCGCCAGAACCAAATCCCGCTTGGTTTTGGGTCGGAGTGAAACTCCAGCTGAGTGGTTGAGCTTTAACAAAGGCACGCCTGTGGCATTAATGGAGAGCACCTGCAGCACGGCGGCTGCCTAATAATACATGAGTGATTGCAGATTAAACTCATTAACTCCCATCACAGCTCTGCAGTGCTGCTAATGACATTTTGTTAACAAGGTTTTTTCTTTCTTTAAAACGTAGCTGCGTTCTGATAAAAAAGCTGCTCTGTCCAGAGAAATGTAGAAAGAGCATTTTGTGGGACTGTGGCATTAATAACTTGTTTTGTCCACCCAAGAAGGAGGCAGTTCAATAAAGTCTGACTTAAGTTGGTTACATTATGAGGCACACAGGTTTGTACAGTTGGTTAAAAAGAAATCAGCGGTGGTAGAACACCCAAAAATACAGTATTACTGGAGTCAGAGTTAAAAAACGGCTGTCCAAGAAATTACTGAAGAGTAAAAAAGTATTTGGTGAAAAGTCTAGTCAAAAACTAAGTAACTGATCAAATTATTAATCATTTAATAATCAAAAATCACATAATCAGACAGACCAAAATATAAAGTTATGAAGTGGAAATTTTGGTATTTTGAGGACCAAAATGACAATAATTGATATTAAAGAATAACAAAATTGTGATTTTAAACACAATTTTGTCTCCTGTGGGGGACAGAAGGACAAACGTGTCTTATCAAACACTTTGGTCCGATTTGACTCGGACTTGATCGCCATGGTGTGCAGGATGATTCGTGTTTTGAGAACTTTCCGAGGCGAATCAAAGGTCGATGAACGTTCGCTTCACTTTGCAAACTTGCTGATTCAGAGCCAGGAGGATGACATGAAAGATGAGGCTTTTATAGTGGCTTGTTCTCCTGAGACAAGCATCTCTGAGTGAGACGCTGTTACAGAGAACTGAGGCAGAGCCACATATCATCGGCTCAGGTCATAAACTGCAGATGTTTATCTGCTCCAGGATGTATGAGGGTGTCACCTGAACAAGCTCTGGTGGTTAGGATCTGACAGATGAGCCTTCGTTCTACCTGACAAGAAAAAAAACAAATCGCAAGGTATTCAGGAGGAGCTAAAATATCACATACTGCTTATCGGAAGGGATTCATTTATATATTTGAACAGACAAAACTCTAATCTACAGCAAAGTTTGTGAATTTAAAAATGTTTTTTTATCATTTAAGCGTGTTGGTGTTCCATAGTTATCAAAGTAAGCTTGAAAATGACGTTTTTATGTTCACGTTTGTCATCTGTCATGTAATGTAATTTTGGTTTAGTTTCTAGTACAAATATCTTAGTGCACTGGAAATAAGATAAACCAACTTAAAAGTAACTTTTCAGCAAAAATAGCTTCTTTTAAGTAAATTAGTTTTGCTTCTCTGAATAAAACAAGCAGACTTTCCATTTACAGTAAAACAGAATATGATTGGACCGCAAACATTTAGAAATTGCAGCTGGATCAACACACAACTCGTGGTGTGACACTTACGGAAACTTTGTAGCTGACGGCCATTTTGGTAGGTAGAATAACTGTTGTGACAGTTGCTATGGAGATGTCATGACAACAAGCTTAGAACAAGCTCTCACCTCGTTCCTATCTACTTATAAACAATATAAGTACATAACTCTCGAGTAGTCCACCCACCTCTGGGTAAAACTGAAATACCAGTGATATTTACTGTAGTACGTACTGTAAGATTAGCTTAGCTTATGTAGCTTTATTCTGCTAGCTAAGATGGACATGTAGCCTACATAGTGAAATATGTCATAGTAGGAGATCGTCTGACATCCTTCAATCCCAACAGCAGCCATTATGCTTGGTGTCAGTAAACTTTGATTTTGTTGGTTGGGAAGCTATGACTCATCTATTCTTTGCGCTGTGGTTGCCTACCAAGATGGCGCCGATATGTACAGCAAAGTTTACAGAAAGCTCAAGTTTCTGCATATTTTTGGTGTTTCCAGGTAATTCCTCAAGCCAGTGTGGGTGAAGTTCATCATGCCGTCCGAACCACTTTCCAAAGGGTGACGGACTTCTTCATCCCTCCAACTAACCTCATCATAACTCACGTGAGGTAAACCAGCCATGTCTGACCTTAGACTCTCCAGTAGCCTTACTGCTTGCTCAATCAGAGCAAATGAGAATTTTAATGAGAATTTCCATGTGTAATAATCCTGTCCCCTCCAAAAAAGCCTCGACAGGCAATTAACCTCCTGTTTGATCTTCGTCTGTGTAGGTTTGCATTCGTCTTCCTGAAAAATGAGCCGGCGGTCCACAAGATTGATCTGGAGACCTTCCACCGCGTCAAGACCATCAGCCTGAAGAACTACAGCTGCATCCCGGCCAGCATGGCCTACACACACCTGAGCGGCTTCTACTTCATCCAGTGCCAGAGCAAGAGCCTTCTGGGCGCTGCATCTCAGCTCCTCGTCGACAGCGTGACGGACACCGTCATCGGCCCCAATCAGAACATCACAGGCCAGGCTTACGTGTCGCCAGACGGTCGCTACGTCGTAACGCCGGACCCGAGGCGCTCCAAGCTGACGGTTCAGACGGTGTCCTTCCAGGGAGAGCTAACGCTAAACCAGGAACTAGACGAGCCCATAAGCGTCTCCGATATGGTTTTCCAGCCTTCTTTCGCGGAATCGAACCAACACATGTTGGTGGCGGTGTCCGGGTCGGGCTCGGACCTGCTGTTTGCCGATCTGTCATCAGGACGCACGGAGGTTCTCCGGAGCCTCAAAGAGCCCCTGGCCGCCCAGGCCTGGCCGTGGGGGGGCCCCAACAGAGTGATCGTCTCCAGCGGCTTGTTCGGACAGTACCTGGTGACGCCGTCAGTTGAGTCGCTCTTCATCCTGGACGGCAAACAGAGAACGCCGCACTGCGAGGTTTCAGACATCAAAAGAGCCAACACAGTGGTCTGGGTTGGCGAGGTATGAGTAAAACAGAAAAGCCGGAAAAACGGAGACTTAGAATTAGAAGTAAACGAGAAAAGGAGAAATCAGGCCAAATTACCTATCATTAAGATTTATGTGAACCCAACCTGGGACTGAGAGAAGGGAAACACGCCTGAGAGATGTATCAAAAGTACACCTAAAAATAGAGAAAATACTAAGAAAATCTGTTGTGATATTTCTATTGGGAGAAAGTGTCAATGCCGTTCAGTGCAACAGTGATCTATGTGCACTTAACTATACAGAATTGTACATTATTGCACTTCCTTCCATGTTATCACAGCAAATAGGTACCTGAAGAGGCGAAAGTAACAACTATGAACTATGCACAATGCTCACTTTTTTTTTAAGAATAAAAAGCTTTCCCAGTTTTGTTAATCTCATGTTTGTCGTTCTCACCAGTGCTGCATATAGTCACCAAACAGTCTGTCTTGTCTGCCTCTAGTGTGTAGTGTTCTGAGTCCTTTTAAAAGCGAACATCTGTTCACTCATGGTATTGTACTGTACTCTCTGAAAGCTTTCATTCATACTGGCAGAGGTTGGCTTCATGCACTTATCTAATTCCCTCTATTTCTGTTGCCTATCCAAAGAGTCCAATTGGTCCATTAAGCAACTATGGATGCTTCAGTCGCAGAGGAAACAGAAAGTATGTAGCGATCTCCACAATGGTTTAATCTCCCCTAACTCACTGTTACCCATGTTTACTTCAGAGCTGCAGCACGGCGCCGTGCTGTGCAGCCTGAAAACGCCACTTAGCCGATCCATCGGGGCAGCGGCTCCGGTTTACGCCGAGGTAAAGCAGCATTGTTCATCCAATCTGATGGGCTGTGAGCATTTGTGCATCCATTCAGAATTACAGCTACAGGCGTAGTTCTGGTTTAACTTTGAGCCCCAAGTTTAAAAGCTCCACCTGGATATTTTTGCTTATTTTAACTGTAAGAAGTTCTTTAAATCTCCTGTGAGTAAATAATTTGGTCATGTATCCATAACTGGAAATTTCAATATAGTAGTTATTTTCATAATTTACCGTCTATAGACATCGTAATAACATCGTAATAACCCGACGTCGGCTGGAAAGCCAAACGTCTCAGAAACGTTGGATTTTTTTCAGATGGCACAAAGTGTCGCTGAATTACTGCAAATTTGGCTGTCGACACATTCGGTCTACAAGAATTAAATGAGATGCCAGAAAAAAGCATTTGGAGTTTTTTTCTGCACACTGCCAGTCAGCTGGCTGGAAGACAAATATTCTGCTGTTTGAGAAACTTAAATGCTTGTTTTTGAAACTATACACAGCGTTTCTGTTCAACAACAGAAGCAAGAAAGCTCAACTATCCAATAATCAGCTTGGTGCACTTCAGTGAAACGTTCTCAGGAATCGGCTTCCTTCGTTCTTTCATACACAACCGACTGACTTCTCAAATCCGTTGGATGGGAAACATGGCTGCAGTTTGAGTTTAGAAAATCTCTTGGAAAGGAGTTTAAATCATAGCAGTGGTACTTCAGAAATATTTTGTGGCTGTAAAACTTTTTAAAAACATAAGCAAGTTCAAGCAAGCTGTGTAACTGTTTCTTAAAATATATTCTGTATCTTTGAAAACCATTAGCAATATGTAATTTATACAAAACCACTGACCATATAAGCTAGCTGTAGGGTTAATGATGACAATCCTATGGACCCGTTGCATGATGTTTTTTACATTTTTTTCCCGCACAACGCTGGAGGGCAAAAAGACGATTCTTTTCTTTTCCGTCCATCGCGGCGCTGGTAGAAGAACGTTTAACTAAATGAAACCATGAAGCTGTTATTAATTCAGTACAGAGCGCCACAGCAAAGGGAAAATAACGCAGAAAAAACCGTTGAACAACTCAAAACCACTTTTTTTTTCTTGCTCCGTGTTGACTATGTTACACACAGACTGGTTGCCATAGCAACTGACGCCACTTCATGTATCGGGATTCAGCAAACAGCAAAAATCACAAACATTTCCCACACAGAGCAGAACATTGATTCTGTAACAGTCTCATGAATTCTGGCTTGATGTTTATTTTGTGATTATTAATAAGTGATTGGTATGGTACATTAGCTACTGCTGCTAACAGCTAAGCTAATACAGCGGTGGTTGGTTAGCTAATTTAAACACCTGCTGTACTGCTGTTTAAGTTATATACCTGTTATAGTTGGTGCTCAGGTTGCCTTTTCCTTTACTTTTTAATTGAACTAAAACCCACAGAATTCTGCAGCTCATCTACATATTACATTTGTCATAGTCAAGCTAGCATAACTGAGCTATTTCCCTGTCCCTCACTATTTTTTTTACATTAAAACTTTTTCCTTACCTTAACTAGTTGTAATGATGACAATTAGCAGCAAAGCTCTGTGTTTTCCTTTCTTTTATATATCAGGCATACATTTAATATTTATTGCGTTTTATTGACAACTTGGCAGCTAAAACCAATGCTAGTCATCGTTAGCAAACAACTTTTTGCCCTCCAGCAGGAAGCTGGGGATGGGATCTGGTGTGTGACGTTACACTGCAATGGGTTCATGGATCCTCAGAGAAGTTACTAAATGAACACCAGCAACTCTGTGTATGAGAATAGCACATTTTCTCCAGCTGAACTGCATCATTCTTGGTGTAATTGTGTTTCTGCAGTTCCACTAATCATTGCAATGATGAGCTATTAGCAGCCAGACATCTCTGCAGCTTCTGTAATAATGACTGAAACAAGAAAGCCTCACTAAGCACATCCGCCTCTCAACAGCAGGGCTGCTCTGCACACCAATGCTTAGCTTGGACAACACGCTTAATGGACTCACATATCGGGCTAAAACGGCTGATGAGCGACTTTTGTTTCAAATTATGAGATTTGTCAGAACGCTGATTTTAGGTCCATTTGTAGATGATTGAGAAAAATCGTATATTTAGAATAACGCAGCAGCAGCAATCAAAAAGTCTGAAAACTTTAACTTAACTTTCCGTCTTCAACAGCAGAAAGCAGGAATCAAAACGGAGATACACTGCAAATACACAATCTTGACAAGTATTTTGTCTTTTTTATTTATTACATTTGAATTAAGACAAAACTTACAAGTATTTTCAGCAAGATATAGAAGCTTAAGTAAATGTTAACTTAATATTTATGAAAAAGTTCTTGTTCTACTGGTAGTTAAATTTACTTAAAACAAGCTTCTGTATCTTGCTAATAAGTTATATTTAATTTAGTCTTAATTCAAGTGTATTAAGCCATTTCTGCTAGAAACTAGACTTGGTAATATAGTATGTTTTTGCAGTGTACATTAATTATTCATGCAGTTATGCGCTGTATGAACCAAATGCTAAGAGTTTAAACTTCAAATCTGAGAGCAAAACCTGAAAACTATTTGGAAAAATAAAATTAACGTTTTATTCATTTACAGAGCTTTAATCCTGTTTTTTGAGTGACTTGCTACAATAATGATTATAAAAGTAAATAAAAATGAATCTGTTTAAGTCACATGTGCATCATGACTGAAACCTCGCTTCTTTTGTTCAAATGTGATCAGTTTTTAAGCTAACCTCATTAGCCGCGGTGCTTCAGTGGACAAATTCAAGAGATCCAAATCTTTACTTATTAGTTTTAGTTGCCCTAAATTCACACAATGCCTTAATCTACATTATGTAGCTAAGATGTTGTTACTATAAACGTTGATCCTTTGGATCTTGAAGGCAGCTCACTCATTCAGCGTTTCTCATTAGAAGATTTGTGCGTTTCGCTAAACAGCCAACTTGTGCATTTGGTGTTTTGTCTGCAGCCACAATTTAGTTTGAGGCAGAATGGAGACATTTTTGTCAACATTTGAGTTTTTACATGAGTTTCCAGAGGTTCATGTGATTTCTCTGTGAGTACAGATTAAACTTTTCATCGTTTTGCATATTTGCAACGTTACGACCACAAATTTCAATGTACACAGAACATCCTAAAGTAGGAAAAAATGCATTAAACCTTCTTTTCTCTGATCAAATTTATTAAAAAAAACAAATTAAGTTATAAAATACAAAATTACTAGAACAGGATTCCACATATCTTGTTTAGGGAAGAGAGACGAAACAAAAATTATTCTGAGAAATGGTATATTTTACTGATCTGATCACATTTAAGGATTTTATATTTACATCAAACTAACACCAGGTGGAAAATTAGATTATCTGCCAGCTTAACAGACATGCTGCTTGCTAGCTTCAATTTCCACAAAATTCAATTCAAACCTTTCCTAAGCTTCATTTGAGCCAGCTGACTAGCAAAGCGCAGCACCATGAGGAGAAAACTGCAGTGAATCCATCGTTTTTCTGGCATGTCATTAAATCATCTGGTGATTTGGAAACTAACTTAAAAACCAGAAGATGACAGAAAACATGTAGAAAGTATCAGTCAGATGAGATTAAACTTTTAGCCGTTTTTGGTCGAATATGTGGCAGAAAAAGATAAATAGATGTCGGATTGAGGTGAATATTCACCTTCCAGCAGAGCAGGCAGAGCTGCAAAATGTAGATTTAATTCAAAGGATATACAAAATCTCAACAAAAAAATTACTTGTGAATCCAATCTGAGCCTGAACCATTTCACCAAAAAGAGCAAATATTAGTTTTATTTGTCCAAACTTGGTAGAAATGTCCCAAACAAAACATGAAAACTTTTTTTAACACTGGCTTTTTTCATCCACTTCACAAATCTACATATTCCCAAAATATATCAATAGATCTAAACAAAAACACTGAGTTTTGTGGTTGTAACGCACTAATATGAGGAAAAACATAAATTTATCTCGGCAGATCACAAGTACTCACAGCCATTCAAATGAAATGTTGCCGGCTTTTATTTTGGCAGGTCAAACATCTTTAAAATGAGATCCACAAAGTAAGATGTCAAAGTCTGGTTTTAGCATGTAGCAACCCCAGTTAAGTTTAGTTATTTGTTCAGTTTAATTATTCGTTCAGAGACTTTTAGGTTTGTCTGATGGATATTTGCTGCTAATGCAATATTCTGGTTTTAAAACTAAAGACAATTTTAAGAATATCAACAGCGATCTGTTGATGTTTCTTAGACCACTGTTGCACTGAGAAGACAAACATGTCCGAATACATTATGCTGTCATTTTATTTTTTTAAATAAATGTTACACTAGTTTTTGGCTCTGCTTCCTGAAGTTCCAACTACATGATGATCCAAATTCACTCCCGGCTAAATCTGAATCCTGCATGTAACCAAACAGCTCTGCAACATGACCTCTGACCTCGCACTGATCGCCCAAAAGCTGCTTGTAAAAGTCACTTTTCAGTAAGACACACCGCTGCTAGAGCCAAGGAGCGAGAGCAAACCTCTGCAGCCGTTAGCGGGTGATTCTGGCTAGCTCCTGTCGTTCTGTGGATCAGTGTTCCTGTTTAGGCCGAAGAGCGGCGCGCAGAGCCTCGCTGTTCAGTGTGATAGAACCACTGTTGTAGATAACATTGTTCCAGATAGGACACCTTCAGACATGACATGAACCTGTACAGTTTTCTTTATGCATTTTGTGTGTTCTGGTTTATGAGGGAATTGTTTTGTAAGAAAAAAATGGAAATAAATATATTGTTAAAATCATTTTCATGTGGTTCAGAGAGTCGGTTTGTCAAACTAAGATGGTACGAATGGTTAAAGTTTGATGATAAAGGTGCAGCACTGATTTTGCTCTAAATGCAAAATCAGAGTAAAATAAAGTTTAATATGTCATATTGTATTAGCAGCTCCCTTTAAAATAGTATTTTGAAACATTTCTGAACTGAATGCAAGAATAAAATGAAAAATTTTTGCAAGGACTTTTTTTTTTTTCAAAAAGCAAAACTGACTGCAAGAACAGTTTATTAAGTGTGGATTAAAATGTTTTTTTAGAAAGTAAAAAGATGAAATAATTATAAACTGATCTAAAGAGATTCAATAAGCTATCTATCAACTATAGTTTAATCTAATAGCACAGATTAAGCTGAGTGGTAGTTTAATCTCAGATTGGTGCTGATGACTTCGCAGCAGTGATTTAACTGAAAATTTCCCTGATTTTGAACATTTTGCCAAATTTCTGAAGCAGTTTGGCTGTGTTAGTTTGCACATGGATTTATGAATCTTTAAAGTAAATTAAGTCTCGTTTACAGGCAGTAAAAATTTCCTATAGATCTAATAAATTTAAATAAAAAAGGAAACAGTTTCTCAAATTGTTGTAAGCTACATCACTCAGTCTTTCTTCGCATCTACAATCCCAGTGTTCACATATGAACCATTTCTTTGTCCATAGCAGTAAAAAACCCAAACACTGTCTGACTGTGGAGATCTCACTTCACCGAGTGAAACCTGAGGTGAAAAAAGCTCCGCCTGCGTGTGAGCCGAGGCGACGTGGAAAACGTGAAGTGTCTGTTCGGCGCTGACAGGAAGCGCGTTTACACCTTTTCAACATCTGGTGTAAACCTGAAGAAACGCCTCCCTGGAGGGTTGGAATGAGTGAGCAGATCTCAATCTGTCTGCAGAGCATTTACAGGTAATCATTCACCAGGATAATTACTGGAGTGGTGAAACCACAAGACGCCGACGTGTCAAAAGCTTTTAAAGAGAAGAAACAGGCAAGTTACCGCAGTCAGACGGGGAAGAGTATCCAGAAATTACATTAACATGATTTTACTCGAATAAAACTAAAAAAGTATCCGTCCAAGAAATTACTCCAGTATTTGGTAAAAGGTTTACTCAAGTACTGAGAGTAACTGATCAAATTATAAATTATTTAATGTCAGAGTTGGGTATTTCAGTAACGCTTTTGAAAAATGTATTAGTACTTTATTTCACTTTAACGTGAGTAATTTAATTTTAAAGCATTTATTCTCGAGTAAAATTTCTGGATTTTCCATCCAATCAATGAAAAACATGTATTAACCAAAAACTCAGACACAAACCTGCAGTTTCAGACATTTTTTATTGAAAGAAACTGATTTGGAAAAACAAAATCTATTTTTTGTTACTTATATGAATTATTGTAATTTTGGTCTTTAGAAAACTAACATGAACTGCAGGTGAGTGTCTGCCTGGGGGATTTTGGTTAAAACATGTTCGTTGTTTTCCCATGTTTCCCGTGCCAATATGAAGCTATGAACATAAAGAAACAAAGGAGAAAATGTGTTCATTTTTATGGGTTTTTTTCACTTTAGATAGGCCGATTGTGTGGCATCAGTAGGTTTATTTTTACCCGGTCCTTGCTGGCAGGGCGTCTGCAGGCGTGTGAACCGTTCTGGGATCCGGTCCACGTTGGGATGACAGAGCGCCTGAGATCAGCACAAACTCTACATCTGTTCTCACCAGGTTTCACTTTTCACTGGCAGGAAAGAAGCCATTTTCTTTCCATCCAGCCACAAGCCTGCAGTTTCAACAGACTGATTTATTAATAGTGAAACTGGAAAACCTTCAGACTGCTACAATGTTTTGTATCAACATTCTTACTAAAAGAGCCCAACAACAATGAATTTATTGTAACTGATTGTTAAAACTATATTATAAATATGGATTGCATTTGAATAAACCCTTTAAGTTTTTGGCTTCTGTTTCAACCAGAAGCTCATCAGACAGACTCACACCTGCAGCTTCTGTTAAAGTTTAGCAAGTTTTTATTGAAAGAAACTGATTTGGAAGTAAATTATGCTGTCTGATTATTAATATTTTTTGCTTGTATAAATTAAAATACCAAAATTTCCACATAACTATTTGTTTGTCTGTCTGATTATGTAATTTTAAATATTAAATGATTGATCATTTGATCAGTTACTCAGTACTTGAGTAAAACTTGTTAAAGTATTTCTACTCCTGCCTCTGGTAAAATGTACCAATGAGTTTCATTGCAGTGAAATTTCTCAGCAGATTTTCTGTTCTGTAAAGCTTCTTATGTGATTTTAACAACTTATGTTTGAGAGGATTTTTTTTTTGTTTTTACATATTTCATATAAATCTGCAAAGATAAAAAAAATGTCAGGTTTAAAAATTAAAGATTTCAGAATAATAGTTTTTGTGTAACAGTCTGCGATTTAAATCTGTTTTCAGTCAGTGAGTCTTGATTTGGACTCCATCGTGAATTTCTTATTTTTAGACACGATTCCCTTACAGATTTGGTAAATCATTTTTCCTCTGGTTTCAAACCAGTTTGTGAAGGACGACTCTGCGCTCTGCATGCCGGTGCTGAGAGATTAAATAATTTATGTATGACACATAATTTGCTGAGCACACCTTCATTTCTGACACTCTTCATCACAACCGTCATCAGATGGAACACTAATACCGTTATTATTACTGACACCTCAGCTGCAGTGAGACCCACACGATCCGTCATCGGACCCGCACGTTCCGTCATCGGACCCACGCGATCCGTCATCGGACCCGCACGATCCGTCATCAGATGGAACACTAATACCGTTATTATTACTGACACCTCAGCTGCAGTGAGACCCACACGATCCGTCATCAGACCCACACGATCCGACATCGGACCGCGCGATCCGTTATCAGACCTGCACGATCCGTCATCAGATGGAACACTAATACCGTTATTATTACTGACACCTCAGCTGCAGTGAGACCCACACGATCCGTCATCGGACCCGCACGTTCCGTCATCGGACCCACGCGATCCGTCATCGGACCCGCACGATCCGTCATCAGATGGAACACTAATACCGTTATTATTACTGACACCTCAGCTGCAGTGAGACCCACACGATCCGTCATCGGACCCGCACGTTCCATCATCGGACCCGCACGATCCGACATCGGACCCACATGATCCGACATCAGACCCACGCGATCCGTTATCAGACCCGCACGATCCGTCATCAGATGGAACGCTAATACCATTATTATTACTGACACCTCAGCTGCAGTGAGACCCACACGATCCGTCATCGGACCCGCACGTTCCGTCATCGGACCCACGCGATCCATCATCGGACCCACGCGATCCATCATCGGACCCACGCGATCCGTCATCGGACCCACGCGATCCAACATCGGACCCACGCGATCCGTCATCGGACCCACGCGATCCGACATCGGACCCACATGATCCGACATCAGACCCACGCGATCCGTTATCAGACCCGCACGATCCGTCATCAGATGGAACGCTAATACCATTATTATTACTGACACCTCAGCTGCAGTGAGACCCACGCGATCCGTCATCCACGCGATCCGTCATCGGACCCACGCGATCCGTCATCGGACCCACATGATCAGACCCACGCGATCCGACATCAGACCCACGCGATCCGACATCAGACCCACGCGATGCATCATCGGACCCACACGATCCGTCATCAACTGGAAAGAAGGAGCTGCAGAACGTTTATAATTACGGTAAATATATTTTGGTTCTAATTGAGAACATAACTTTCTGTTTCCTCCTGTATGTAACATCAACACCTTCTAATGTTTCTCAGCAGCCACTTAAAATGTTTTATTTTAGTCGTAATGTATACAGTATAAATATTCATCATTAGTCTGCTGTCTTTATTACAACCAAGAGAATAAAATAAAGTGAAACTGAAATGTATTAGGATCTAACCAGATGGTTGATTTTTCATTTCTACTTTTTTGAATATTGAAATCAGTTTCCTAACGGCCTCATCATTTTAATCTGCTAGATTTGATTTGCTAATTTAAGCAAAGTTTTTTCCCATAATGCCCTGTTTTTGTGACACACCAGGATGGAAAGCAATGTTTCCATCTGACGTTTCTCAGCAGCGCCTTTAGCTGCTGTGCCTGATCGGGTGCCTGATCGGGTGCCTGATCAGGTGCCTGATCGGGTAACTGATCGGGTGCCTGATCAGGTAGCTGATCGGGTGCCTGATCAGGTGCCTGATCGGGTAACTGATCGAGTGCCTGATCGGGTAACTGATCGAGTGCCTGATCGGGTAACTGATCGGGTGCCTGATCAGGTAGCTGATCGGG
The DNA here is from genome assembly GCF_051168715.1 of Poecilia mexicana. Classification (NCBI taxonomy): domain Eukaryota; kingdom Metazoa; phylum Chordata; class Actinopteri; order Cyprinodontiformes; family Poeciliidae; genus Poecilia; species Poecilia mexicana. The sequence goes on along the minus strand of NW_028263383.1, from coordinate 11,859,820 downwards.
TGCCTGATCGAGTGCCTGATCGGGTAACTGATCGAGTGCCTGATCGGGTAACTGATCGAGTGCCTGATCGGGTAACTGATCGAGTGCCTGATCAGGGATCTGATCGTAACTGATCAGGGATCTGATCGGGTCCGTTTCAGAGAGCGAGACTGAGCGGGAAACGGAGAGATGAAAGTTTCTATATTTCACTCTGAAACTTTCAGAGGCTGCAGCAAAAAACGAGGAGGACAAAAACCAGAGCAGAGGCGGGTAGAGTACCCAAACAAGAAAATCCAGAAATTTTACTCAACAGTAGAGATACTTAATAACTTTACTCAGGTAAAAGTAAAAGTACTTTTTTAATAAAAAGTTACTAAAGTAAATGTAACTAGTTATACGCCAACTGAGTTAATCAAAGTCCTTTTCCAGGGTAATGACTGGAAAGTGAGTTGATAAAGAAATCATGTTCATGTTTACTTAGAAGATAATATAAAAAAGGAGCGTTTATGTTATAACTATACATACTGCATATACTTCACTTCCTGGTTAAAAAACATGTCAATATGTTATATGTTGATTCTATTAGCAGTGATCATTTGTAAAAGCAGCTTAATTTTTACAAAATATTTAATATTTATTAAGTGTCGGACTTAAATTCAACATTGTCCCTTTTATATGTATTAAATGTAGTTTTTGTGCAGTTTTCTTTTCCTTCTGGTAAATCTGGGAGCAGGAAGCCAAAGCATGAACAGTCGTGCTGCGATTATAAATGATTTGGTTTCTCTCTTTATGTCAAAGTTTTTTTGTTTTTGCTTTGTGGCGTTTGTGGCGGTGAATCTTCATGTTTCATTATTTTCATCTGAGCTCAAACGTTTTCCACGCTCTGCCAGAGAATCTGCTTTCTCAATGATTACAGAGAAGAATAACGAAGTGTTTTGATTTTTATATGGAATTACTGATTTTGTGAGTACTGCTAAAAATATTTTGTAAAAAAGTTTAATTTACAATCATGATGTTCCAGAAGAATCCAATCTGCAAACGGCTCAGTGGTCGGCTGAATCAATTATATTTAACGGAGTTATGCAACGTTTTCCAGCAACCAGAGGGCAGGAGGCAGGAAAAGCTCATAAAATAAGAATCGGAGCACCAACAGATGAGAGAGAGAGCTGACATCAGTCGCAGAGTGAAAGCACTTCACTGAGCACACAGATTAATAACCGTCATAAATAACAACTGATTTAGTATCAATGGATAACTTGTTCTCAGGACTGTAAAGATGCCACTCAGGAAATCTGAAACAACAGACGTCAAACGCTGCGTTGCTAATATAAGATGATTTATCGCTTCATAAAGTCAAAATTTGAGAGGAGAGGCAGATATTCTGACATCAAGGCCAAATGATGAATTACTGACATCTGAGGAATATTCGACAGAATATTCTCACTGATATTAACCTTTTGTTGAGTTTGATCCTTCAACTGGGGAAATCTGAATTTTGTTCTTGTGGCATTTTGTTCATTTCTGTGTGTGGAAACGTGAGAGTAAGAGTTGAATGTGAAGGAAGCTGTGTTTACGCACAGACTGAGGGGAATCTGGATGAGTGAATCCGGGTGATCCTTCTCCCTGCAGGATCGTGTTTTTGGCCACCGGTGGGTTTTTTCCTGTTTCTGAGGAGAAAATCCTCAGAAACACTGAGTGTGTTTTCAGTGTCCTGCCTGTTGATTCTCTTTTACAGAAGCACAGATGATTAAATTGAACATCAGAGCAGCCGTGGGGTTATGATGAAAAACAATCCATTTACTTTTTGGCCACATACCTAACTCTCCTGCTCAAAACCATTAACAGTAATTGCTAACAAAACTACATCTTTTATCCCCCACAGCATTAATCTTATAACAAATTTCCATTAGAGAAAATATTCTATACAACATATAAATATAGCAATGCATTTATGTATTCTGTACATGAGAGAGCGATCCCTGTAACAGGCATAGATACCTCTGTTTATTAGAATACATGCATAATTCATTACACTGTACAACGAGGAGTCCCATTTGCTCCGTCTTTGTGAAACATTAAAGGTGGAGTTATAAACATTATGGTGCCGTCTGGGGCCATAAAGGGAGCAGAAATATAAACAAGGGAAGGCGCTTGTTACTTAGTATGTTCAGCTGAGAGCTTTATTATTCTGACCCATTCAGGACACAAGAAGCTTAAGAAAATGGTCGACTTGGACGTTTGTACAAATAAATGATGATTTAGCCTCATTATTACAGCTGAATTTATCACAAGTTTCAAACCTCCAATTTGATCTGGAACAGCTGAAAAAGTTTAACCTGAATTTGGTAAGTTGGTACAAAAGTTTTATTATGCAAACTATAAAGTTTCACACCAAACTGCAACCAACAAGAAAATGAAATAACTTTACTATCATTGTGCTTCCTTTATAACAAGTTAGAATAGATTTATAGACTTTATAAAACATGTTTCAGCATAAAACCGTTCCCAGATAATGAGATTTTATCTGGTCATTGTAATGTTTCAATTATTGACTGTGTGTTTTATGACTGTATTTTTGTGTTTTTATGATATAAAGCACTTTGAACTGCCTTGTTGTTGAAATTGATTGATTGTGTTATAACTGCCATTTTCTGATATATTTCTGATTTATCTTGATATACAGAACCTGAACTCTAATTTCCATGTAACCAGTCAATGGTTCACTGGTTGGTGTCGGCAAAAGAAATCAATGGAGCTGATTTATTTAGGAGGGAACAAATCTATTTGATGAAAAAGAGTCCTCAGCTTTCAGTTTTCAGCTGGGTGAAACTCTGCAGAGCCTGGAGGCTCCTGCAGACGGTGAAATGTGCTTTGCAGTTGGCAACGGCCCAAACCGATTTGGAACAACTAAGACTTCAGTCTTATCCCTCTTCAGTAGTCAGCCATCCAGAAAGCAGGAGGTCTGCTGTGTGTGTGTCACTGGCAGGACAGAGAAGGCTTCCCAGATTTAACACACACTCACACAGCTAGTTCAAAATGCGCTGTTTGCATAAGGACTATTCCTAAATTTAGAAAATATAAGCTACTCCACTGCGGATTTAAAGAATATGTTAGTGATTACTGTTTGAATCCAACACTTTTTATGCAGTACTTACTGTAACATACTCTTCAACTTCCTTAGTGGGCTGTCTCTAAAGTCTAACAATCTCTAAAGACATTTAAAGACTTTTGTGTAAATTTTAACATCTTTAATTATCAAACATAATCCCAGAAGTTACATTGAGCTGCATTTATGGCCGTGCACTACTTCACAAGTTTTTACATTACTGCTTCCATTGAAAGTAAATATTCATGAGAAAATGTTCATTTGTGTTTTTTGTCCTGTGATTTTTATGAAGGTGAATCAATTCACTTTAAACGGATATAGTTTACTCTTGCTATAGTACTTGATTTAATATTTTTAACACCAAAATGCCTCAATAACCATCACAACAAACGACATACTGCGATGCCACTTTTCATATTTCCATGCCAACTGAAGCATTTATCTAAAATATTTCAGCCTTTTCAAACCCCATCTGTCTGTTATCAGCAGAGTTGGGCAGTAAGTAGTTACATTTACGTGGGTATTTTTTTAGATCAGTGCAGTTGGTTTATTTTAGGAGGGAACAATTTGATTTGGTGGAAATCAAAGCTTAACTTCTATATAATTAACGCGTTACATGAGGGAACATTTCAGATGTGAAGTGAACTGTGTGGAACTGAAAACAAAAACACCTCAGTCGTTTCAAACAGGAAGTCACTTTTAAGCTGTGCAGGTGAATAAAATTAGGAAACTCCAGAAGTTCCCATAATTCATAGCTTCACAAGACAAAAACACTCCACAGCAATAAAAATAACCAGATTTAAAATAGAGAACCAAGGTTTTTAGATTTAGTTTTGTGGGTAACTGTCCAACAAAAGCAATCCAAGCAACATCAACTCTGATTTGACTTTTTGGTTGTTGACTGTGAAGCAGCAGAGAAAGCAACGGTCCATTTCATCGTCACAATCTACAATTTTCAGGAGGCGCCACTTCAGCATGAAGCAGGCTTGGATCTCAGAGTGTGAAAGCACTTGAGTAAAGATAAGGAGAGACACGACTCGAGCTAAAGTACTCTGAGGTTTAAGGACTGGGTTTTAAAAGATACTGAGCAAAATAACCGCAGTAGATTATTATTTCTCCTAATCGGATGTGAACACTACCGATTAGTTTGTTAGTACTGGTTCATGTTTGTGTCATTTAGCAAAATTTACTTTCAAAATCAAATACTGAGACTGATATGCTACATTATGATGACTCTTAAAGTATGGTATATAAATGAGAAGAGTACTCATAAAATGTATACTCAAATTTTACTCAAGCAAAAGTAAAATAGCCATCCAAGAAATTACTCAAGAGTAAAGATAAAATACTCCTAAAAGTTTTTTTTTTAAAAGTTACTCAAATGTACTTGAGTAAATGTAACTAGTTACTACCAATTAGTAGGTATAGACTTTTTTCGTATTTTTCCCACATATAAAATGTTTCATATTTTAGAAATCTCTATTCAGATTTATGCAGTTAAAGTTTGATCATTTGAAAGCAGCGACGATCAAAAGCAGCCAGACTCATTAAAAACTGAAATATTTTCAAAACCGTCAAGCTGCAAAATACATGAAGTAGCTTTACAGGAAGTATGTCACCTCGACATCATGGCATTTCAGCTGCAAACAAATTATCACTGAATATTATTTGACGAGAGAAATATTAAATTAAAGGCAACTGTCCTCTTTAAATGAACTGAAACCTGGGTCTCATGAATACACGATGAACCGCAGGAGTGTAAAATCATATTTATACAAGTAGAATAATTGTTTCCAGATTATTATTTTCATTCATTTTCTTTAAAGTTACTACATATTTATAAAACCACACAAAAAGATATTTTTATTCCCCAACTTTTTTTTTTCCATAAAGCATATTTACAATATTTGAAAACAATAAGGCAGAATGCTACTTTACATGATTGGTTGACGTTTTCAAATCAGCCAATCCCGGACAGCCGTTTATTACAACTGCACGTTTATTATGACATCTACAAAGAAAGACAACGTAACTATCACACAACACTAAAACATGCAAGAGAGGCTTTCTTTGCAGATGTCATAAACTTTAACAATGTTCGAGCTTTATTTGCTACTGCTGACAGGCTCATAAACCCTCCTATGATGTTACCACCTGAACTTCAATCTAATGCCGCCTGCAACAAGTTTTCCAGTTTCTTCTCAAGTTTGAGAAAATTCAAAAGATCAGAGGATTAATCTGCACATCCACTCCAAAGCCAGTACCCAAACAAAACAAATGCAGGAACAATGACAAAATTTCAACTACTTAATTATAAAACCCTAGAAGAAATTATAAGTCAATTAAGCTCCAGTTCCTGCTGTCTGGATGTCCTACCCACACATTTCTTTAAGAAAGTCCTGCCTGTTGTTGCTAATGATCTGATCCAAATAGTAACTCATCGCTGTCTTCAGGCGTTTTCCCCCAGGCTTTGAAAACAGCAGTTATCAAACCACTGATAAAAAAAGAACAATCTAGACAAATCACTACTGCAGAACTACAGGCCGATCTCTGACCTCTGACCTCCCGTTCATCAGCAAAGTTACTGAAAAAGCAGTTTTTAAACAATTAACTAACTTCCTAACAACAATGAATTGCTTTGACTCCTTCCAGTCTGGTTTTCGTGCTCAGCACAGCACGGAGACGGCCTAGTCATCCATATAAATACAGACTGTGGGAGAACCACAGTGCTGGTTCTGTTGGACCTCAGTGCAGCTTTCGACATTGTTGACCATGACATTTTACTGAATCGACTGGAGAGTTGGGTCGGACTCTCCGGTCCAGTGCTCAACTGGTTTGAATCTTACATAAAGAACAGGGATTTCTTTGTTTCAATCGGAAACTTCTCATCAGAGAGGTCAAAGGTCACATGTGGGGTACCCCAAGGTTCAATCCTAGGACCCCTTCTTTTCAATATTTATATGCTCCCACTGGCTCAGGAAATAAGATCAGCTACCATAACTACGCAGATGATACACAGCTCTACATTACAATGTCACCATGTGACCTTTGACCCCATCCATTCACTGAATAGGTGCTTAGAACAGATAAATGTGTGGATGTGCCAAAACTTTCTCCAGCTGAACAGAAACAAAACTGAAGTTATTATCTTTGGACCTAAAGAGGAGCGAACTAGAATCAATGCACAGCTTCAGTTATTACAACTGAAAACCAGCGATCAGCCCGAAACCTGGGAGTAGTGATGGACTCTGACCTGAACCTTCAGACCCACATTAAGACAGTCACAAAGTCGGCCTTCTATCACCTGAAGAACATCTCCAGGGTTAGAGGACTGATGTCTCAGTGAGATCTAGAGAAACTCATCCATGCGTTTATCTTTAGCCTCATTGATTACTGCAACAGCGTCTTCACAGGTCTGACTAATAAATCAATCCTCCAGCTGCAGCTGATCCAGAAGCTGCTGCTGCTGTTCTCACTAAAACCAGGAAGATAGAGCACATAACACCAGCTTTAAAGTCCCTACACTGGCTCCCTGTAGCTCAGAGGATAGACTTTAAAATACTGTTGTTAGTTTATAAATCACTGAACGGTTTAGCACCACAATACATTAGAGATCTGTTATTGCTGTACCAACCGTCTAGACCCCTCAGATCTTCTGGTTCTGCTCTGCATCCAGAACCAGAACCAAACGAGGAGAAGCAGCATTCAGTTTCTATGCACCACAAATATGGAACCAACTTCCAGAAAACTGTAAAACAGCTGAAACACTGGGTGCCTTTAAATCTCAACTTAAAACCTGGTTAGAGCTGCTTATGGCTAAATTAGGGTTTTGATGTCTTCGATGTTTTTAATGTTTTTATCTATTTATTCATTTCTTTTTATTTCTCTCTGTTTACATTTTAATGATGTAAAGCCCCCCGGAAAACGTCCCAGTTAAAAGACGTTTAAAGTCCTACGGGGTTTAGAGTCCAAGTTGACGGCGTTTCAACAAAAATCCTAGAGGTTGGAGTCCTTGTCAAATGGTGTTTTTGACTAAAGTCCCAGAGGGTTAGAGTCCCAGTTAAACAACGTTTAACTGAAGTCCTAAAAGGGGTGCGGGTTTTAATGTTTTTATCTTTTTTAATCTTTTTCAAAATGTCTTTCTCTGTCTCACTGTTTATTCAATGTCACATGCTATTTTTATTTTAATTATGTAAAGCACTTTGAAATGCATTGCTGCTGAAATGTGCTATACAAATAAAATTTGATTGATTATTTTCCTTGGAGCCAAATTGGCTGAACCGTGAAGAGTTTGCATGTTAGGGTAAATTTGGTGTTTGAGCTATTAAACAGGCAGCTATAATTGTTTATACAGGCGTTCTCAAGCATTACCGGTTTTGACTACTCGACCCACAAATACCGGGGGTCCAATGAAAATCAAAACATTTTGTTTTCTTGGAAATTTATTTCTATACCTTCATTTTTTTAATCAGCATATTGTGGAAGTCAGCATAAAAAGACGAAAAAGTAATTTGAGTCTTGATTTATTCTCAATGTCTTCCAACCAAAACCAAAACTCGAATGAATGAATGAATGGTGTCTTCACACCTCACCTTCTCCCCTTCGCAATAAAAGCATACATTTGGGTGTGAAATATATACATTGTATCTGCCACAATATAAATGTTTCGTTGAGCTGCCATTTTCATTTTTATTTATTTTTTACACTTTGTTTGTATCCAATCAGTAATGTTAACCGGCCTATGCACTGCAAAAAACAAACAAGTAGTTTTGGTTTAGTTTCTAGTGAAAATATATTATTACATTTGAAATAAGACAGAATTAACTTACAGGTAACTTTTCAACAATAAGTATGAACTTGTTTTAAATCAATAATTCCTTAATATTGAAAAAAATATTTGTTCCACTGGCAGACTATTTCACTTACAAGATTTTTTTTCTCCATTTTTGGTAAAGTAATCTGCCAATGTAACAGAACTGGGTTGCTAGGTAACGGGCTGGGCTTGGCTGGCGTTGCTAGGTAACGGCACAGTTCTCTTTGTGAAATAATCTTCCAGAGGAACAAGAACTTTTTGGCTTATATTAAGGAATTATTGTCTTAAAACAATCTCATATTTCTTACTGAAAAGTTATTCAAGTTAGTTTTTTCTTATTTCAAGTATATTAAGATATTTGCACTATAAACTGGATAAAAAGTACTTGGTAAGATTTTGTGTTTTTGCAGCGACAATTTATAATTTAGACAAATATAAAAGTTAACAGTGACCACATTCCACAAACTTTACTTTGAGAAATATGGAGGTGGTTCAGTATCTGTACATCTCTATAGAAATATCCCAAAAGCAAAATGGATAATCATTTTATAATGTTGCTGATTTTTGAAGGATATCAGGCAAACCTAACCAACTGGATAAACATTTTCTCTGCCTGAAAGTGAGCATGAAGATTGTCATGTTGAATCGGATCAGCTTAATATTCTTGCTTGGATTTGTTAAAATGCAGAATGTATCAACAGCTCTGCTGATTAAGACGTTGACAGCAAATGCTAAGTGGTAGGGATACAAAGTGCATTCTTCCAGTGTCATGACAGCATTATAATTACATTAATAATATTTGATGGGCACATTTTCCAGCCCTGGTGACGGATCCAAATTGGAGCATAACAGTAATAATACTGACAGACTCGTTTTCTCTTTTTGCAGTGTTAGGTGTGTTGAATAAGTGGCACACTATCGCTGCCAGCTGCGTACAATTTGTTAAGCTGTTATCTTAAGTCTGTTTATTTCCACTGACAGTTTATTAGTCTCTCTGCTTGACAGATGGGTCAAAGAGGAAACTGTGCGTCCGCACATTAACTTAGTCTTCAGCAGTTAATTATTTAAAGGAAGGCAGCTGCATCTGGCTCCCGCTATAAATAAAAGACATCAGGTTTGGTGTTGAAGCTGACAGCACAGCAGGACAGCACATCATATCTGCCAGAAAATTACTTCATTACATGTTGTCATGATTCATTAAGGATAGGCGACACATGCATGTAACATGAGGACATGCTCCACTGGAGGTCAGACGGTTTTTACAGCAGAAGATTTCATTAGATGCAATGGATTTTATTCATTTTGTTAACTAGCTGTTAATTTCTGTGTTGAACAACAAACCACTTGGTTACTTTCTTCTCTGCATTTGAATTTCCTCCAGATTGCATCAAATTTAGTGGAAAAGCTTTAAAAAAAACATAAAACAATGTGGATGAACTTTTTGTGCCCAAACTTTTTGTCATATGGGCCAAACTGTGGAGTTGAAAACTAACAACCCAAAATCAAGTAAATAAAGAAGTTCAATATTTTTTCTAAAATAAATATTTATTGTAGATCTAAGATTTGAAAGGGTTTTTTACTTTGGCGTATAAAATATACAGTTGAACATTTTCTAGAAAAAAAAATTGTAATTGAGATTAATCTCAGAAATTTTCTAGATAAAAAAAATGTCAGAACTCTTAACTAAAAATAAAAGCGGTTGACTTGCCAGCAGAGCATTATAAGCTAGCAAAGTCAAAAATAAAGAACCATTCTCACCAACTGAGCTGTTCAAAAGAATCGAATCACTAATGAACGACTTGGCTTCCTTTAATCATATAAAGTAATCCTGGAGTTGTTTTCACAGACATCTTCAGTTTTTCTTGAGTGACCCGGCATTAAGCCATTTATCCATTATTTTTTGTAAGTTGGTAAGCTAGCTGTAGCATCGCACTTTGGGCTGATGTCACAGTAAAACAGTTGCTTACATGCGGTACCTTTCGGACCACTATAGGGCGTCCAGGAACAACATTTTGTGAAGGACTGACAGAGACATGCATCAGTGAACTCACCTCAAGTTTAACTGCATTCATTCTCTGGAGTATCTGAAAAACACACAATTCAGGTAAATATTACTTAAATGTATGCAAATATTCAAATGTTCAAAACTTATTTTAATGGCTTTTAAACTAAAACCTCCTTGGTTATGCGCAAGAAAAAAATGAAGCAAAATCCAAATTTTTTCAAGAGTCAGTTGAAATTAGTCAGAGTTAGCTTCTCAGATATAAAATATGAAACTTGTTTGAGGTGATCGATAAGAAATTAATGTTTAGCAAGTCAAAAAGTGGTTTGGATTGGGATTATGTAGCCTCTATTAAACTCAATATGCAGCAATCAAGTGTCTATTTACTGTTCTGATCAACCTTTAGCCCTGTTAGCATCTCCATGGCAAAACAAATAGGACAGTTTTCTTTACTGTTCTGAAGAGAGGAAGTTAAAAATATCAACAGATTTTGGGCCTTTAATGATTTTGAAGAGGCCAAAATGAAAATAAGTTTGACGCTAGTGTTCTCAAAGGGCCGGTTGTACCACCATGCATTGATAAAACCCATTAATCTGCAAAAATAATATCTGTCTCTGCATCTGGAATTTTTAAAAGTAAATGATATTTAGTTTTAAAAATATCAAAACATTGTTTTAGAATTTTTTGCGATCAAAATCACAGAATTCATGTTGCTAATTTAGACATTTTTGCAAGGAATTTTGCAATATTAATGACATTAAATGTGACTTTTGTTATTTGCAGTATCAACATCAAATAAGGTGGACGAAGCAGTGTGGTAAAAGTGGGAAATGCTGCCACCTTCAGGTGGGAGTTAGCATCACTTAAACCAAATGATTGACGATTTTCACAAAAAAAAAAAAAAAAAAAAAAAATCACATTTATGCATTATGTTGGGATTTGTTGAGTTTGGATTCTAAACTTGAGTAATTTGATGTAATTTGGCATCTGGAGTCACATAAACGCTACGGCAGTCCAGATTTGGGTCACTGTATGGACAGAAGATTGTAGGTCTTTCTTGTTTTTTCTTTTTCTCCTGATTTGACCTTAATTTGATTAGAACAACAGACGATCCATGCTGTCCAGACTCCTTTGTAGCTACAAGAGCACATGATCTGGTTGCCCTCCAGAGGGAGGAAGAGTCGGTTTATACAGCTTTGAACCCAGCAGTCAATAACCCATCAGCAGCGATGGCACACAAATACAAACAGGCAGTCAGCTGTGAACAAGAGAGCAGCTGCACATCCTGTCACACTCACAGCCCTCACCCTCAAACACAATTACACTTTTCTTTGTCACGCAAAAATGCCTCTACAGAGCTGAGAAACGAGCACAATTAGACAGTTCACAGCTACGTTTCTGAAAGGAAAGTAGAGGGGAATGATAACAGAGGGATTTATGCTCACAAGGTGACAGGATTTGGTTCATCTCGCTGCAAAAACAAAATATTACCAAGTAGTTTTGGTCTAATTTTTTGTGAAAATGTCTTAGTGCACCTGAAATAACACGAGTTTATAGGAGCTCGTCCAATAAACACAAGTTTTGAATTAATTGCAAAAACACTATTTTTGTGTCTTTGCAGTGAAGGGTTATCCTCTCAGATTCCTCTCAAGTTGCACTAACAGGGTAATAAACCTGATAAACATGACATTCAGAAAGTGTTTCCTTCATTCCTTTTCTAAATGAAAGTTCAGTCATAAAGAGTCATCTGCTACAAACAGAAATTCAAAGGTCAAATAGAAAGTTGAAGTAGCAGCAAAGCTAACATAACTTTGAGGGTTCAGTGAAATATCAAACCTATAAAAACGTTTGGATTCAAGGATTCTCAGTTTCAGCTTTTTTCTTTTGTTTTATGGTACTTTGATTTTTTTTTGTTGTTGTTGCTTTTAAATAATTTCATTAATTATACTTATTTATGACTTTTTAATACCAGACATATTTTAATAAAAAATATCCTTTTTATTTATAGTTTTAGTTTATAAAGTCTGGATGTTTCTCCCACCTTTTCTGATGACATCAAATGTATTGTATTCCAGTGTTCCAGCTTTACTTTCCATAAAAAGAGACTTTTCATAAAACCCCTCAATCTAAACCATTAATCTAATTAATTGAAGACTGCTCCACATGCTGAGCCTCCACCTTGTAATTCACACATCCACTTAATAATACAAGTCAAAGGAAATTATTCCCATTCAAAACTAGGAGCAGCTGCTGTTTGACATTTACAGATATACTCAGAAATATGAAGAGATTGTTGATTAGCATGTTACTCCGACCTGACAAGAGCTGAAATGAAATTAATGTTTGAAGAATTTAATAATTAGAAGCTGAGGACTGCTTGTACTACAAACACAAAGGCTTCTAATTACAATCACACTGAACAGTAACTATTACACCGCAGGTGAATCACACACAGTCATGTGATTTATGTCTTGAATAGAGGAAGTTGTTTTTACAGTTCCTCCTCCCCTTCATATAACGCGTTGGTGGGTTGAAAAAGCCGTGCTCCTTATTGTTATCACTGGCTTACCTCATAACCTCATCCTTAATTGGCACATTGCTGCAACACTGGCAATTTCTGCTGTGTATTTTTAGACATCAAACCAAAGTTGCAGTTCTCTTGAGGTTTTGACGAGCATAAAGCTCCTTCCTCCATTCAATTTAAGCTTTGAGGGGAAGAAAAAGCTCCAGTCTGTGTGATTTTATGTATTTTTCCTCAGTAGAGCTGTTGGTTGAAATCTATAAGGATGTTTTCACACCTGATAGTTCGGTAGACTCGGACATTTGTTACATTTTCAACTACTGCGGTTCGATTTTCACTCAACTAATTGAAAAACCTGTTTCCCTCCTCGCCTGTGGGGGCGCTGCATCAAGAATAACTGAAGGAAATGACAAAAATATCTGCAGAAGACACAGAGCAAAACTTCCTTATTCAAAAAATATAAGCGAGAATGGAGGCGTCAGATTTTAGCGGTTGGATGATTTCTCCATTGATATAAATTACTAGTTTAGTTTCGCCTATTAGTCGCTTCCGACCACAGAACCAGACGCTCCAGGATGAGGAGGAATCTGTCACAAAAATGGTCGTAGCATCCTGATTTCTTACCACATTTTTTATAAAATATGACTGATGTTCTGATATGTAAAATATGTTTTCTCTGGATATAAATCTATAAACAGTTTGGTTTCTGTCAAGATGGAAGAGAGGACTAAACACATTCATCTTTTATATTAAACGAAAAATAGCTTTGATAGAGAGATAATGTAGCGGCCTCTCGGATTGAACAGCCAGACGCAGGGAGTTTCAAACGGGTGCAATTTAATCTCAACCTTTCTTTCCATTGACACCGTGAAAACTGTAGTATAAAACAAAAGAATACAGAACCGTTGGACATACTCAGCTCTCGTATAAAATCAACATATCAATATTCAGTTATACACAAAAAAATACGTTATGTCCTTTAACTCGTTAATATACAGTTTCGTTTATAAACCACGACATTGTACTGTTTCTTAAATAAACCTATAACATTTCTCATTACAAATCACAATTACATATATTTATACCTCATTCTGCTTTCCGAGGGCGCTATTTTAAAGATTTTCTCCGGGTTTCTTTATAATCTAACGTTGTCTCATCTCGCAGGTTGTTGCTAGGTAACCACAGAATAAACAAAGAAGAAATCTACCGTTCTTTAAAATGAAAGCATAAATTAACCACTAGGAGTCACTGTTGGACCAATGAACAAGGAGAATTTTCCAATTTAGCAGTTATTTACAGATAATATAAATTCCGATACAGACAAACCCTCCCGCAAAAGTAACGTCCAGGTAGAACATTTTAAAAGAAAGATGGGCCAGGTGATTGGCGCCGAGTTAAAATAAAAATTAAAAAAGAGAGGCACAAAGTCAATCTCCACTGATTTCATTTTGAACAGGAAGCCTGTTTAGTTTGAGGCCTGCGTCCCCCACAACCGCTCTTCGCATATTTTTAAATACATTATCAATAAACAACAATAACAGCAAACTGGTAGACTAAATAATCCTTACCTAAGAAAACTGAGAAAATTGGGACCCAAAGTGGCTCATGACTGTAATCTGCGGATGGACGTCCAGACTAATCCGGTTTAAACTGGTTTTTCTTTTAGTGCAGTTTTATTGTTGGATTACTGCCCCCTTATGGCCAAGAGAGGTATCGGTGGTCTAATTCACCTAACTAAATGTTGTTTTCACACAAAAACTTATTTCATTAGGTTAACATGTGACAAAATCATATCTTTACTAGAATTAAACACAAACACACATATTTATATGTTAATTTGAAATTAATTATTAATGTGAACTGCCCTGTTCCACTTCTTCGAGAACTGGTCAGTAATTTCACTTTACATAATTACATTTAGTTTGTTAAAATTTAGCAAACCATGGCTCCTATACTTACTGAAATATTTCATCCAGTTTGATGGTTGTTATGACTACCGCCACGTTTTACAAACAAAAGAGGGAATTAGTCCGGTTTCTTTGTATTGCAGGTTTAAAAATTACAGCGGCCACAGCAAAAGGGAAAATAATGCAGATAAATAAATTTAAACCACTTATATTCTGCTTTTTGCTCTGTGGGTCGGCTTTACTCTACTAATACCAAGCTTTACTCACTTCATTTTCAAATGCACTTCCCTGCATTTGAAAATATCTCATAATTTTCAATCAAGAAAAGCAAATTAAATATCAACCTTTGTCATCTCCTCCCGAACATCTCTTATTTTCATTACATATCTAATATTTCTCTCACCCGACATGGTGTCCAGCTTTCATTGCTTCATTACCAGCTATGAAAACTCCAAAAAATGGAGAAAGAAAGCGGGACACCCACACAGATGCTTGAGGCAGGCCCTTCATGAATACTTTGTATATTCAGTCCTTGGTTTCGGTTTTGATCCACAGAGCCAATTTTGCTTCTGTGTAAACCTCACATCTAGAATTACTTGGGGGATGATGTCCTGCAACCTTTAGATGCATCTGCTTCAAACAAGCCTCAGTCAAATATTCAGGTCATTATCAGGACTCTGTAGCGCTGAATCTCATCAGGAGGAAGTTATGCACTCATTTGATTCTCTAATTTGGACCAGAGAAAACTTTAAAAGTTGCAGAACATCAACTCTCAAGGACTGGCTCAGAAAAAATAAACCTTTACCACGCCACGATTTTTTGACTCCTCTTAATGCACAAGGGAATTCAAACCAAAAGAAAAACTCAGAGACTTCGCAAAAAGCAATGCAAGGAAATAAAAGATACCTTATCAGAGATGGTGAGCCACAGTTTAAACAATGAAATGGATGGACTGTAAAAAAAAAAAAAATAGGGGAAAAATTCATTTTTAGACCATCTGAAATCCCAGTTCTTTTTGACATTTTCAATCATCTTTAGGGAGTTTTTTGTTGTTTTTTCCTTCTTTCCCATTTTCAAGAGTCCAACAGTATAACTAAACAGTTTCTGCTTGTTTATGGCCTCTTAAAATAAAATTAGATGTTCACCATTTTAATCTGTCTTGTACCAACAATCTGATGTCCTTCATTATGTTGCTCAGTTGTACAGAAAATTATTTGGTAGGTGTATTTTAAGTTTGTGACTTATTTTAGCATAGCAAAACAAAAAATAAAACCCCCAAAAATCAGATTTTTGTCTTACAGTTATGTTGTTTTTAATGCATGGCGATGCCACTGCTGTGTGTGATTTAATGTAAGGAAATGTTCAGAGCATAAATACGTCTCGGCTCAGAGACAACAATTTACATTGCATTCATGGATTCTAGAAATTAAAAACTGCAATATATGCAGCAATATAGGTATGCAAAATTAAATCCAGTATGTTTAATTATTAAAAATGTTGTGCTTACATTCTAGACAAGTATGTAAAATGTAATTTAACATTTAAAGCGATTTCCCTGCTGTGAGTCGAACATTTCCACTAAGTCTCAGGCTCCAGGCTCTGAATCCGCAGCATGGGGCGAGTCAAAGATAATCATGGAAGAGGAGCAGCTAAATGTTTGGTGACTTTGGGTTTTTAAGATACAGACAATTTGACATGACATATGCAATTTGGAAAACATGTCACACCACCATAAGCTGCATAGACGGCATGACTCGGATTCCCACCTGAGGCAGAAAGAGGGAAATGTGGAGGTGTCTGCCTCCCACTTGCATTCAGATCTGCCTCACCCTAGCAGAGCATAAAGCAAGAAAACTGACATATTTCATGTTTTCTCCCTTTTTGTTGATAGGGAATCGGGTCATTGAGCTCACTGCTGCTTAGGCAAATCTGTCTGGCAGGAAAACTTACAGCATATTGCACTATGCTTCATTTCAACTCTAAGCTTTGCTGTAAACTATTAACTTTGTCAGATTTGCAACAGAGGAAAGCAAAGAGAAAGAGTTTGGCTTCACTATAGACATCATGCGTTTAAAAAGACATTTGTAAGAAGGCTGTTTTAAAGGCCGATTATATATATATATATATATATATAAAAAGAAAAATAACCCAACTGTAGAAGCCTAATAGAGTTTGGTGTGACAGATGTTGCAGCTAGAGTTTAGGAAAGGTTGCAAAGCTCTTCAAGTGCAAGTTGTTCTGCAGAAATATAAAAACAGTTATCAGTGAAGTGTAGTTGAGTTTATTGTAAGTTTAGGTCTAGAGTTGGGCGATATGGACTCATGATATTTTGTGATAAAAGTAAAAGTATTTTTGTAGATAATTTTAGGTATCTGTGACTGAAAGGAGTGCAATTAATATCACTAAGCTGCACATTAAACAGTGCACACACTAACTGTTTAATCTTTATTTCTTGATGCTCTAAATAAAAAAAATCAATGGAGAAAACAGTAAAACTAACATCTCGACAATACGGACTGTTTTGGGGGATTAATTGGAATTTATTGTGATAAAAAAAAGAGCTAAATTCTTATGATAAAAAAATGTAATCACAATAAATGATGAATGGTACAGATCTTGGCTTTGCTTTAGGCTATGCTGCAGACTTCATGTGTAGATCAGGTGGTTACCGTGGCAACCAAAAACAAACTTAATGAAGGCTAAAAGCGTTTCAACATGATCAGTGTCTCCGATATTCTCTTAATTGTCTTAAAAAACCAACTCGATCGCTGCTGTAAATCTGAGCTGTAAAAACACAACTGAAGTTACACCAGAAGTTAATTCCTGCAAAGTTTTTTGTTTGTATTTTGTCATATTTCCATTTTTATTCCTACAAAGTGTTGCACACATGAACCTATCTTATTATATTTCCCATCAGTCTAACCAAGATTGTTCTTGGTCTTATCTCATTAAAGAATGTGTTTCAGCAGAGCTCTGGGAAATTAATGTTTTATGACAAAAGGATCATTTGGCCTTTTATAGTTCAATCTCACAAAAGGTTTGTGTTTTGCATTTAAATGTTTGCATTTACTTTGGGAAGCATTATCTACACAATAGACTTGAGTAACGGCTTATCTCCAGCATTAATAAATCAGAATACATGCACCCCTCCAGAGCCGTTTACTTATTGTAACTGCAATAAAAAGTTTCTATTCCCAAATTAAATAAGAAGATACAAAAAAAAAAACTAATTCAGGAGTTAGTTCAATGTTTGATTTTTTAAATATATCAAAGTATCAGAGGCACATCATGTTTGTTGTCCTTTTATATTTTAAAAGCTTTGAAATGATAGCTGCACAAATAATGTTTTGCAGTGTAAAACACCCTTTTTTCGATCTGGTAATGACCTGATCAGGCTGAATATGTTGACATGTAAATCTTAAAGGGATCCATGATTGGCTTAGATGTTTTGTAATTTTCCTTTTAACTAAAAAATGACTTTTTCTGATATGTTAAAACTCAATTATTGAAAAAATTATAACTTTTGTTACGTTTTTCACCTGGTCGTCATTTTTTCTCCTGCATGTTGGGTTGATGAATAAACACTGAAGGCTGACGTTACCTGAGTTGTTGCTCATCATATTGCATTTGACTGATGTACATTTAGACGCACTCTCACAGATAGCAGCAATTAAAAAAAATAAATAAATTAAATTAGTCATTTCCCACATGGAAAAAAAGATTTCAACATTCCCTATGCTCCGGTTTAAATTGGAAAGGCTGTTTGGCAAAACAAAGCCAACACAATTGGACCAAGCATATTTTATTTACCCAGAATGCATTGCAGCATAAACATGGCAACGTCCATGTGTCAATATTTTATTAAAATGTATGAAAACTAAACAGCCTACAGTAACTTTACTGTATTGTTTTTACATCTAACATAAATGTCCGACTTCCTGGCTTAAATTAGGTTAATTAAATAATTCGGTTTTGAAACTCTAAATGTTCTTAAAGGGCCAGGATGTATTGATAAAACCCATTAAACTGTTCAAATATCATGAAATAGTAATACAAGTTTCTGAATTCAAAAAGTGTTTCTTAAATTTAAGTATTAAACATGTTTTCACACTGATCTAGGATTTCTTGTTTTTGTATTTTTTGCAATCAAAATCACAGATTTTGTGACACTAATTTAGAAATATTTTTAAGGAATTTGTGGTAATTTATGATATTAATTGTGACTTTTTATCAATCGCCATATTGATCACAGGTTATAACTTATCAAGTAAATCTGAGGCAGCTGCCACAAAGCTTTTGGCCAATTTTGAGAAAAATGTGCAGTAAAATCAGAAAAAATGTGGATATGTATTGATTTTGTGTGAATTTTGTGCGAGTTAAAAACTGGATGTAATTTGGATTAAATGCCAGATTTGAGTTTGACACATGTATTCTAGGACATTATGCTAATTTGACTTACAAATGTTTTCTTACTGAAAATAAATGCTTTGGTTGAAGCATTTATTTTTAATCTGCTTACTGTAGCCAGATTATACAAGATCTTATGAAACTTGGGGAAGATTAAAAGAAAACAGTTTTTCACCACAGGTACTGAATGAGAACGTAAGAGGAATATTTTCACCTCCACCCTTGGGAAATGTTAAGTTATGCTGCTGTTTGATATGATAAATACAGTATTTAGCAACACTAAACCACAGAAGACATATTTTCTTTTTCTAGCACAGCAAGGCTCATTACTTTATGAACCAAGTCTACAAAACCAAGATCCATCTGTGGCCTTTTAAGAGTAAATGTCACATCAGGACAGATAATAAGGTCTGGACAAGAGCCGTCGATGGGGCAACATCTCTGATAGAAGAAAAAACATGCAACAGTTTTTAACGGTTCACTACACGGCATAAAAATGTCCGTCGTCAGTCATTTAGTGTTTTATTGATTCCAACAAACGCATCAGGAGATGACAGCAGGAAGCACCATAAATCACTCATGAAGTAAATGTCACTGCGGAGAAGCTTTGGTAACAATTTATCTGAAGGGGGTTGAATAAGACTGCCATGACACTGTCATAAACATGACATAACACCTGTCATGAACATGAATAAGCCTTCATGAATATTTATGACTCTTGTCATAAAGTGTCATTCGGTAAATCATGACACTTTTAATACAAAGTTGACATTATTCAAAATGTCTTTATGACAACTTGACATTAACCAGGAAATCATTACTGTTTAAACTTTACCTTTAATAACATAAAGTTACCTAATTTTTAAAGTGCAATCAGTAATACTTTTATAACAAATTTATACCAGTAATGATTTCTTGGTTAATGTCAAGTTGTCATAAAGACATTTTGAATAATGTCAACTTTGTATTAAAAGTGTCATAATTTACCGAATGACGCTTTATGACAACAGTCATAAATATTCATGAAGGCTTATTCATGTTCATGACAGGTGTTATGTCATGTTTATGACAGTGTCATGGCAGTCTTATTCACCCCCCTTCAGATAAAGTGTTACCGAAGCTTTTAGTCGTTCAACTTACATGATCTGAAACCTGTGGGAGGATCTGCACTGAATACTGTATGCATAATGTTGGAAAAATGGGAAAGAAATTTAATATTTTGTTTTATAAAAGGCAAGCTCATAATTCAGATTAAATATATTGGTTATGGATTACAGCTTATGATTTAGTTTCTTAAATTCTTACATTTGGCTAATACCAAGAGAACTGTGCCGTTACCTGGCAACCCCAACCTAGCCCAGCCCGTTACCTAGCAACCCCAACCTAGCCCAGCCCGTTACCTGGCAACCCAGTTCTAATCCCATTGACAGATTATTTCACGTATTACAAGACATTTTTCTCATGTTACAAGTGAAATAATCTGCCAAGAGAACTAGAACTGACTCATCAATATAAAGGATTTACTTAAAACAAACTCATATATTATATATATATATATATATAATATATATATATATATATTATATATATATATATATATATATATAATATATATATATATATAATATATATATATATAGTTATAGTTAGTTTTGTCTTATTTCAACTGCAATAAGATATATGCACTAGAAACAAGACGAATACTTAGTAAGATTTTCTGCAAATTTGAAACATTCATATCAAGTTGGACTTCTTAAATCAGTGAGTTATTTAGCAAAAATGTGTTTATTTAAATGAACAGGCCGACTAAAACTAGGATCACTATTTAAATCCTGACACATTGGGACAGGCTCACACAGAGAGCCCAAACAACAGACGGACGTTAGCACGGGCTAACAACTGAAGCTCCCCTGCTGATTTACTACCTTTTAGCTTCTCAGAGCAAATAAACAACCAAACTCTAAGATTACAGCTTGGAATTTAACATCAACTATTACAAGGTACAAGACTTTTGTAATACATGAAATGGAAATTACAAAAAATGATTCACCAGCTTTGGATTTTTCTTTCCACCTTCTATTGAAGACCGAAGACAACATGGCGGTCCATTTCCATTTAATTCTTTTCTGTTGACCTGGAAAAGACCCTGCAGTTCAGCAGAGAAAGTGGAAGAACGCCCGTCCTCAGCGGGTTTTCATTAATCATGAGAAGGCTTGAAGGAAAATATTACAGGCAGGAAAAGGGATGAAACTGTTTTTGGTCCAACAGCCAGGCTAAACCTCATTCAATCAAACATTTTTTTTTCTTTCCGTCTCGCTTTCTTGAGCTGTTTTTCTTATTCTTTGGCTACTTGCCATAATTTTTTCTAACTTGCTGTTTGTGTCTTATTTTGGGATTTTTGTGGCCAATCTGCCCTGAGTTATATTCACATGAATTCGAATTATTGAAACAAAGCGGGGTGGGGAAAGCAGAAGAAAAAATGTGATCCTGTAGCCGTGAGGCTTTCTCCTGAATTATGCCTTATTTTTCTCATTCCTAAAGGCCTGCCAGGCCAACTTTCAAATTTTTCACAAGGACAAGAAGCAGGCGGAAAAGCAGGAGATAGGTAATGGTATGGTACGTATTCCTGCAAATACCAGGACTAAAAACAGATTACTAAATTATGGCAAATACACTTTTGGCTCAGTGATCCTTCTAAAAACGACTAAGCTAAGATTACAAGGAACAGTAATCCTCAGCAACGGCATTAGGGATTGCAACGCTGATAATGCCAAAAATGCTCTGCCTCTCCCATTGATCAGCGATGAAACATAATCCTAAAGAACACATGGGACGTTTTGCGGTTTAGAAGATAACGACTTGATTTAGCCAAATCTGTGGAAGCATCAGTTTATCTGAAAACACTAATTCACACCAAAGGATGGCGGATTTTGGCTCCAAACGCATCCAAATGGTGTTTTAGGTCAGAATTACAGCAAATATTGATGCTTCCGAAAACACATTTACAATGTCAGTTAAAAAAGACAAACATGTATTAACAATACAGTGATACTGTTTTTGAAACCAGAAGTTTACATACTAAAATAAAAATACTTCTGATTGTTTATACTTGTTAAATGCCATAATAATGATTTACAGTGAATTTCTCCTCATATATAAAGGATATTTCTTGTAATGTGAGAGAGAATTGGTCAGATTTATTAAAGTATTCAAAATCATAAGTTTCCAAACAAATGATCTCTAAACAATCAGATTCAGATGACACATCTGGGCTCTTTCAGTTTTCAGTAAAACTACTCTTTGAAGTAAAACTACAACCAAATGTTGTGAAACTTGGGGAAGATTCAAAGAAAATATAAATGACATGATGACTTTGGAAACTTTTTATAGGTTAATTGATGTAGTGACTTTTCTAAGTCACTACAAGGAGAGAAAATGCTGATGAACAAAATCAGTTTATTTTAGTTTTACTTGCCTGTTTGGTCAAAGCTGGCCAGTATTTAAAAATATTCAACCATTCTGACTACTAAACACCTAAAAGTTGCTGATATGGCGACTCTGCGGCTTAATTTGCCTCCTCTAACGAGTTAAAAATGGCTGCTGCAGAAAACGTCTTCCTCAAAGCCACATTAATCCTTTCACAGCTATTCCTCATGCATTCATAAAGCTGCAGCTGAAAGATTATCTTCCCATTTACAATACTCTTCACAAAAAAAAACCTAAAAAAAAAAAACAAACTATTTTCATAGTTTAATAAAGTGAATAACTGCATTTCTGTGGTTCATTTTTCTCCTGGTGAACAGCAAACATGACAGACAAAATAAGCATTGTTTAACATTAATGAGGTAAATTCAGCTGATTGTTGATGTAAATGCATCAACAATCATAGCTAAAGCAGAAAAGATTGTTATTCCCTCAAAAACAAAACTGCAGCTTTGACATACTAACATGATAAAAAGCTAAAAAAGGAGGCAATTTTACATAACATGGTTCAGAGCAAGATATGTCATACATCTCTAAACCTGCATGAAAAATAATCATTATAAGAAATACCATTAACAATGTTAGTAAGGTTTGGTTTTAAACAGCTTTTTGTTTGCTTAAGAGGTTTAAAATAGGCCAGCAACAAGATTCTCAGTTCAAAAACAGAAATGTTCATTTGGATCTTCCTGTTTATACTTCTTTGATTTTTACACATTTGTGGAAAGTATGAAATAAGCTGCATTATTTCACATCCAATTTGTGCAGAAATGCGTCCTCTTTCGTATGCTAAAGCCCAGAGCTGCTGTTTCTGATGTTTTCTCCTCAGGGAGAGCCATCATCCCGACTCACAGCCAGACACATATTTCATGACTTGATGGTTTCTCTATGTGATGCAGGCGTCTGATAGCTTATCTGATGAATCAGCCTCACCTGCCTGGATTTCGGTTCGATACTGTGGGCAAGAACAGCCACTGACAAAAGGAACCCTGGCGAGAAGGAAGATCAGATACAGAAGCTGATACACCTTCCAGGTTCAGCGAGGTCAGAGCAGGAGAGGAAGGAGGTAAGCGAGAGATAACCGCTGCCATAATGATCATGTAGTGAGTGAAACAGCATTCATATGCTTCATCCATTCTCTCACTGGGGGTTCCTCTACCCTTATTGGTAGCAGGAGAGAAAGATCTTTCATCTTTAGTTCCTCTTCTCTTTTTGGAGAAAAAGCTAAATCGATTTTAAAAGGTAATGCAGTTCAGAAACAAGCTGCTGTCACAGTTTTATATCTTTCAATGTTCTACCTATGCTGACATACTGAAATGTAAAACGCATATGAAGGGAATTTTAAACACGAAGTCTCCTCTCATGGGGAAAGTAAGTCTTTCTCAAGCCGTGGTCCCCGGGCCACTGGTGGTCCCCGGGCCACTGGTGGTCCCCGGGCCACTGGTGGTCCCCGGGCCACTGGTGGTCCCCGGCCGCTCCCTAGTGGTCCCCGGGTGCCCCCTAGTGGTCCCCGGGTGCCCCCTAGTGGTCCACGGCCGCTCCCTAGTGGTCCACGGGCGCCCCCTAGTGGTCCACGGGCGCCCCCTAGTGGTCCACCGGTGACTGCATGTAAACAACCGTTTATTTGCCGTGACTTACAAACGTCAACTACAGCTAGCTTACCAAAGGATTGTGTTTGAAAATGATAACGGATAAGTGGCTTAAAACTGGGTCACTGAAAATAAAGCCTGAAGATAAAGGTGGCGAGTTGCAGAACTTTTACGCATCACGTTGCAGGCAGGCAGACGCAGGTCTGTGCTGAATGCGATATGACGATGCAGGAGCAGCGCTGCGCCCCCTGCTGACCAACTGCATCTTAACACCTAAAATAAAATTATTTATGTTGGTCTCTACCAGCTGAGAGAAAATGTTTGTTTTCACCAAAGCAACTCAAGTCTATTTTTCTTTTTATCATTTCTAAATTACAAATAGCCCTAAACATTACTAGTGCAAACTAGTACACTTGTAGTTAAGAAATGTGATTATTTCCATGTGTTTTCCATTATTGGAAAGCTTGGAATCCATTTTGTAAATAACTCAAAACGCCCCACATTGACGTATTCATGGGTCACATTTGCAAAACAGCGCCACCTTTCACATTAGGATTACTAAAGATCATAAGTTAAGAGACTAATATTTAAATTTCAGGCTGTGTATATTAAGATTTGTGTCATTGCTGGGGCACTTTAAGTTTAGGTGGTCCATGAAAATTTATTTAACAGAGTAAGTGAAAACATTTAATAAACACTGATCCATAGCTTCTTATGCGCTCCAGATCTGAATATTATCAGAATATTGCTCAAAGATGATTGTGAAATTTTGAACTGCTGGCTGAAGAAGTCGTCACTGGATACCTAGGAGCCATTTCTATCTTATTTTCAACGCATTTCAGCAGATAAATTTGGGTAATGGTCAAATATTGGTTGTATTATGAATGCACAAACCTGAGATTTGGTTGTTTTAGAAGTAAAAGATGCATTAAGGTTTGGTAAAAGAGCGGTGGGAGGGATCCTGTGGTGTGTGTGTCTGTTATTTTCTGTTTAAAAAAAGAAAAAAGCAATGAAAAGCATTTGATCCAAATCCAATTGAGGCACTTACGCTAACTAATTTAAGTGCAATCAACCCAAAGCAACAACGAAAAAGGCATTACCATTAGTTGGGGGAAAAAACTGAACGCCATCAATAAATGTGACCAATTTGCAGATGCAATACTTAAAATTCAGAAAGCAATGTTTCTTTAAGACGTGTATAAAAGCCACAAAAATAAACTTTGATGATTTTATAGTCACACCAATCTTTAGCCTTACATCAGAAACCATAACCTGAGTTTTACTACATTTTCATGAAATGTCAAGATGAACACAATATCAAGGAGGCTTCAGTATTTGTATCTACACACAACTCTCACGGCTTTAACTCATGGGGAGGGTGAGAGGTTCTGAGTTCAGGTTCTACTTTTTAAGTTTAAAGGCTCTCTAAAGGTTCAAGAATAAAAAAATCATCAACTGTAAATTGAATCAATTTTTCTGGTTTTCTTATTGACCTCTTTCCCAAAACTGCACAGGAAATGCAGCCATTGTAGTTTCACACACGTTTACTCACCTACGCAACAAACTCCAGCCAACTTTTCAGGGTTGATGTTCAAATACAGAGCTCCCCCAGCACTGATTAATTCATAACAGGGCCAGGCAAGTTCACAGCGTGTGTGTGTGTGTGTGTGTGTGCGCAGAGTTGAGCAGGAGGACAAAGACAAAAACGGAAAAGCAGAAGGAGAAAAATGGCAAGTGAGCCAGTGGAAAAGGGAAAGAAGCGAGGGAGAGGCCGTGTCGGGTTCAGTTTATTAGTGCTCCCTGGCGGTCAGCTGGCGGATTTATTCATATGATTTATTGCATCGTCCCCGCCCTGGGATTTTGTGTTTGTTCCCGTTCACATTCTTCTCACAATGTATTTATCATGAGTGCGACTTTCAAATTGCCGCTGCCATCGACTTTGAGCCTCCTAAGCAGGCCTGATGTATTCCCACCCCACGCGTTCCCGCCCGCCAAACAGCTGCTATTCAAACCCACCAAAAACCCAACAATAAATCCTGAAACACAAACTAATAAAGACAATTGTGTTCATTTATTCCAGGCTCGACGCATCCCTACTGTCTGCCAGTGGACAATGTTTTCTTGTTCCAGTCAGATTTGGGAAAATACCCAATTTATCGCACGTCAAACAACGGCCTCATGTTTCTATATAAATGTTAATGCTCTTTCCCAGAGAGCGCCGTTTAGTCCAGGGAGGATTTCTCTAAAATAAAGACAGAAGGAGCCACAGTGAGAGGAAGACGGACTACATGGCGTCTGAAGAATAGAAACGTAATCCAGCTTTCAGTAAAATCCTGTTCCTCTAAATGTCACAGTGGATTAATAAAAGGCCCAACATGGTCAGTAGAGTTTCCTTTTGTCAAGCTTTTCCAAACAAGAGACTAAATAAGAGGATTGCACAAGTTTATTTGTCATTTGACTTTATCATGCTGCTTTCCAGATGCCCTAAAAATGAACAACTTTTTTTGATACTGAATGTTTTTCTTTTTTGACAGATGTGATAATTTACCTGGAGATACTGGAAATTATCCCACACATTAGGACTCATTATTCCATATTTCATAAATAGTTCAGTGATAATTATGTCTTTAATGTTCTGTTGTGCATTAAAAATAATCAAGAAGCTGCAACTATTAAACTTCATGACCTCAAATCTAACTCTCATATTGTAGTTTCATCTCTGTACTAATTTTTTTTGCTTGGCATTTATTCTAAATGGCTGTTCGCCCAAAGTCTCAATTTTTGCAGAGCGCTAAAACAGATTCAATTAAAGTTTTTATAATAAACACGTTTATATTTGGCACTTTAATTTGCCAGAAGCATCCTTAAAGCTTTGTGCTGTCACTCCGTCTCCAACTGAACTGGAAACCTCCCAATGCACCTCCTACTCTTTACCAATCCTTGCAACTATTTTTCTATAAAACTGAGACTTTTGAATTTTAAAGTCTGAAGCTGAGATTTGAAATTGTGTCTTCTTTTTTTTTAATGCACCTTAATTTGGCCTTTTTTCCCAATATTTTGTCCCTTTCCCACCTTGGAGAGTTTGAGCATTAAATGCATCTAAACTACTAAAAAACATATCACATTTCAGCAACAAGGCAAAGCACTTTATAAAAACACTAAAATCAACAATTGAAATATTACATTTTGCAATCATTACACATCAAAATGTTGGTCAATGCTTCATTGGTTTTAGTCTAGATTTAAATGAACTCAGTGTTTCGACTGTTTTTCAGTTTTCTGAAAGTTTGTTCCAGATTTATGGTGCATAGAAGCTGAATGCTGCTTCTCCATGTTTGAGAGATCTGGAAGGCCTGGAAGATCTGGAAGGTCTGGAAGATCTGGAAGGTTGATCCAACAGCAGCAGATCTTTAATTTATAATTCAGTGATTTAGAAACTACCAGCAGTTTAGAGTCTCTCAGTGAAGGACTGTAGAACCGGGTGGTGTAGAACCGGGTGGTGTAGAACCGGGTGGTGTCTCTACCCTCCTGGTTCTAGTCAGATCTCCAGCTGCAGCTTCTGGTCTGTCAGTCTGACCTGCTGCAGGAATCAAAGCCAGTAAATCCTGGATGAGTTTCTCTGGTCGGAGACTTTCGTCCTCTGGGCCTGAATGTCCTGCAGCTGCTAGAAGGTCCACTGAGGAACCAAAGGGTCAGGGCAGAGGTCAGCCTGATGTCTGGTTACCAGCTGGAACAACTGAAGCTGTGTATTGACTCTAGATCTAGAACTCTAGATCAGGGGTGGGCAATCCTGGTCCTGAAGGGCTGGTGTCCTGCAGCTCTTAATGTCTCCCTGGTCCAACACACTTGAATCCATCAGTTGAATCTCCTAACTGCAGTCAGGTTCTCCAGAGTCCTGCTAATGACCTCATTATTTGACTCAGGTGTGTTGAAGTAGAGACACGTCTAAAACATGCAGGATGCCGGCCCTCCAGGCCTGGAGTTGCCCACCCTGCTCTTGATCGTTCCTCTTTAATAACTTCAGTTTCTGTTCAGTTGGAGAAAGCTTTGGCACATGCACACATCTGTTCAGCGATTGGATGGGTTCAAAGGTCACCTGGTGACATCATGATGTAGAGCTGTGTATGGTAGCCAGTCTTATTCCCTGTTGTAACCTGAGCTAATGGGAGCGTATAGATATTAAGAAAGAGAGGTCCTAACATTGAACCTTGAGGAACGCCACATGTGATTCTGTCAGCTTTGATAATTGAAACAAAGAAACGGCTGTACTTTCTGTAAGATTCAAATGCTATCAATAAAAAATAACATTAAACAATAATGCAAAGTTATGTTTAAATTTCCTGTGTGAAGACTTTACTTCCTGTTGACTCTTCTGTTTAGCATCATATTCCCCAGACGTCTCACTGTGGAAATCGAGACAAACTGGCCCGTTTTCATCTCCACAAGCTGGAACACAACTTCACACGGAAACAGACACTCAGCCCCTGAAAAACGGCTCACATCATGGCTGAGAATCAAAACGGTTTAAAGCTCTGATAACATCACAAATACAGAGAGCGAGAGAGAGGACCCCCTCCGATTCTGTTTGGTTGGAAACTCAAAGATAAAAGTGATGTGCCGAGGTATTTTTCCCATGAAGGCGGCCATCTTAAGGGCAAACTCTTATGTTTGAGAGCAATTTAAAAAAGGTCAGCAACTCTCCTGTATCTAAAAATACCAGACTGCAGAAGATAACATCCGTTTAAACATTAGTGACTAAGTGACATCCTAAAATAGGTCAAAGGTCAATGACTCTAGAGAAAAGGAATTACCATAATTACAGAAGAAAAAGCAGCAAAAGCAAAGTTGACTGGATATTGCTGAGATCCTCCAACTTTTCCTGTTCATGTTTATTTTTTCCTATTTAGAGGAAAATTTAGAGATGGCTGAAGATGTGAACCGAATCCCAGGAAGATAAATGATTAAATCAAACCTCTACGATCAGAGAAACGTGGATGGCGTTGGGTAAACGTTAAAAACACGAACCGTTTCTGGTGAATTTCTCATTAAAGCATGTTTGTTTTTCATTAGGTGGGTAGAAAATCCAGAAATTTACTCGAGTACAGATACTTCATAACACAATTAATCAAGTAAAATACTCCTAAAAGTAATTTTTAAAAAAGTTGGTCACATAAATAAGTAAACTAGTTACTATCCCATTCTGTTTAACTAACTGATCCAATTCATCTGAATTAAATGTCTTCCTCAGTACTCGGTTTTATTAATGGCCTGATTAATTGCAAAGTTGACTTTTAATTCAACTTTTAAAGTAATTTGCATTAGAAATGTAATTTACTGAATGACACGTCATGACATCATTAACAAAGATTCATGGCAGCTGTTATGTCAGTCTTATGCACAGCCCTTCAAATAAACTGTTGCCATTTGTTTTTAGAAGATTTATTTTGGCCATTGTCTCCATGTTAACTAAAAATCTGGTTTTATCTGTAAGGAGTTCGGCTCCCACAGGGTAAATAGTCTGACCTTTTCTTATCAGCAATACAAATAGTCTCAGTCTTCACAGAGTTTACTTTAACGCATCAAAGAAGATGAATGTTTGTCTTTAACTATCCCTGCACTGGTTCGCCTCCGGCTATTCCCTGCTCCTTTTTCTTTATCCTCCATATTTAACGTCTCTCCCCATCGTTATCTTTCTCCTCTCAGCTTTGTGCTTTGATTCGTCGCCCATCTTTGTACCTTTCTTCTTCTACCGCTGTATGAATTCACATGTTCTCGCCGCAGTTCGCATCCTCCCCGGACAGAATGCTAGCCATTCATATTACATCAAGAGACTCTGGAAATCATTTGAAGGGTACATAATGCTGCACAACGCAAATCATCCAGAGAAGTAGCAAGAAACACAGAGACAGATGGACAGAGACGTCAGACTGAGATGAAAAAGATGTCTGTAGATGAAAATTTAAAAACAACTTTCAATAAATCTCATCCAAGTCAAGTCAAAATTTGTTTATAACAACCTCAACTGACCAAAGTGCTTTACAACACTCGCAAAATCACAGGTAGGTACATGATTAAGCCAAAAATAAAATTTAGTTTGGTAAAAGTGATTAGAAAATTGGCAGAAAATAACAAAACATACTTTATTTCAGCTGCAGCGATTTCCCAAAAACCTGAATCAGTGATAATTGTTGGGTTTCAGACAACGTAGCACCGACATCACCAGATGGAGGGCAGGAAGTAAATAGCCTGTTTGTTTCTGTTGATCCAGCTTCAAAATGCCTAAAGTCTGAGTCGTGTTCGGTTGTTCCAACTGTCCTAATAGAGAAAGATAATCGTTGTTTTCATGTTCTGGTGGTAGTTGGTCACCAGGGAGTTAATTTTATAAAATGTACAGAAAAAGAGGAGAAAAGTAGATCAAAAATCTTAAAAACAGGAGATGCGGAAACTAACAGTGTTAGTCCATTTTCTAACAGGTAATGATCGCATCGATTAAATTGTATTTTCAGGTATTTTATTGGACAGTTACTGAGAAAGACAAGCATTCATATGCATTATTTTTGCATGTTCGCTCAGTTGAACCGTGTTTTTAAAGTGGTTTCTGCAGATCGCTGCGAACGGCTGACCACTGTAGAAACACAGTTTGACTCATCAACATACAGCAGCATGAATTTACAGGAGCTAAATAAATTATTTACAAGTAGATCCAAGAACACAGAAATAACATGGGTTAGCTTGTTGTTAGCATTAGCAATAGCATTGTCATCATGGCACAACTCACCCGGCAGAAACAAGTCGACAGCCATTTAATGCTCCTGAGGATGTAAATGTTTGATTCAACCTGAAACTAAATCATTTTTAGAGCTCTTTATTCTTTGATGCAGATAAATACACAGTTTGTTTCTCCATCATGCAAACTGGAAAACTGTAAGACAAGATTTTATTTAAAAGTGTTACAGTTAACCTCATACAAAATAACCAAATAACCAAATAATGGGATCTTCCTTTAATATTCAGTAAAGTTAGTCATGAAGAAACTACTTTCTTGCTGAAGAAAGGTCTAGTGATTCTTTAAAAATCATCAACATTATAAGGTAAATTATGAGGCGCTGTTTGGAGCAAAAATGATTAAATCAAGATAGTTTGGAAGCCATCAAGTCAACCACAACACACAAAAATGATGGATCAGATATAAATCTTATCCAGTCTGCAAAACAAAACCAAGAAAATCTCATAACGGGCTGCTTAATGGATCAGCTCATTGATGGGGTTTATGATGTATTGGGTAATCATCTCCTCACACCCTGCAGCACCGGGCCGCTTTACAACCCCATAGCGAAGAAACGGACAACCTCAGCTGAGGCTCAGACGAAATGTTTAAAAACTGAACCGGCTTCCCTTCTCTCTCCACCTCAGTGTAATGGAGAAGCCATAAAATGAAATTCCTTTTCTTGAGACCGATTTTGATGCCTCTCCCCTGAGGACTTTATTTAGAAATGGACGAGCTTTACATGCCACATGTTCTCAACTTCTAAACAAAAAAAATGAGTGCAATTAGAAAAGTTGCCAATCTACTGCAAAGTATTTGCTGTGATTAGTATTTATTAATCCCAGTTCGGAGCTGGATTTGATCGAATGGAGATATTTTATACCATTTGTGTTTCTCCTCAAACACAAATGGGTCGACCTTCTAATCACATACAGATCTTTGAAAACTTTTTACACTCAAAACAAACCTCTGCATTAAACAGAATATAAATAAATGACTTTTAGAACCTGTGGTATTACATTAGTCTACCTTTTTCCACAGACTTTAAACTAAATGTTATTTCTGTCATCAGTGACAAAAAGAAAACAGCTCGAAGATCAAAAATAGTTTTTATCCATGAAATATTTAAACTGTTTGCTTTCTACTTCCAGTTTTAATCATTCATTTTTCCTTTTTGTATCCAAAGAGAGCAGGAAAAAAAAGCCGTCAGGATATTTTGTGCAAGCTCTGAATAAATTACTTTGCTTCTTGGGGACATTTTGTACCCATTTTGTCAATCTGTTTATAACTAATGTAGCAGAGGAGGGATAATTCACCCAGCACAAGAATAATAATTTGAGAAAACATTTTTTTTCCCCACTAAAATCACAAATCATTTCAAACAATCTGGTTTGATTTTGAACCAAAGGGGAACAACTGCTGAACCAACTCTTACAAATAATACATGAAGGCAAAAAGGAAGCTGTGCAAGTGTTGACATAGATCTGCAACAAAATCTTAAAAATGTAGGAGGATCAGACAATATGTACATTTAACATTTACATATTGAGCAAAATGTTGTTGCAAGGCTTCACTGCCAACTTTACAAAACTCTTTGCTGTGATAAAAAAAAACTGATGTTCAAGATTTAAAATCCTTGTGGCTTCAATGTGGCTCTGCAGGAGGCTGGATGCTGAATATCAAATATAAACTCTGGATGAAGACGAGATGCTGCGGCTGCTGTGCAACGAATCGATTACAAGGTCAAATCATTGTTCAGAGTGGAAGGAAGTAACTAGCTACATTTAAAAAATTACTTTTAGCAGCATTTTTACTGCGCTGTACTTTTTACTTTTACCCGAGTCATTTTATTATGAAGTATCTCTAATATTTCCTGAATAAAATCTCTGGATTTTCTACCCACTGAATGAAAATCAAACGTGTTTTAACCGAAAACTTACCAGAGTGACTCATCTGCAGTTTCTGCTTAAGTTTTTTTTTTTTAATAAACTGATTTGGAAACATTTTATTTTGCCTGGTTTTGTTCATTTATGGTAAATTATTGTCATTTTGGTTTCTAAAATGCCAAAATGTGGACTTTATATTTTGGTCCATTTGATGATGTAATTTTTAAATGATTGATAATTTAATCAGTTACTCAGTATTTGAGTTGACTTTTTACCAAATACATTTTTACTCGTGTCATTTCTTGACTGGCTACTTTTTACTTTTACATTAGTAAAACTATATTGAAGTAGTGCTACTTTTACTTAGGCACAACTTTTAGGCACTCTGCATCATTCATAATAAAGTTCTCGACAGCACTTGTGAAAAAGAAAAGCACTGGAGCATTTATTTCGTGAAGCAGCCGATGTTATCACCATGTGCTAGCAGTCTCCTATTGATCGGCGCTGCGGTGAGCCGAGAGGACTGCAGTAACAAAACGGTGAAGAAGGGCAGCTCTTCAGTTTGTATGGAGCTGAAATCCTTCACATCCATCCTGGTCAATGACCGTCACTCTGAGCAGCACATTCACAAAGCCTGTGTCTGTTCAGTCGACACACACAGGAAGTCTTTTGTTCCCTTATGATTCAATTATTTAACTCTGGACAGAAGGCTGGAGGAATTATTGACCATAAAGAATGAGACTGCCTCTACCACTTTAAATCTCCCTAATCACTAATTTTGTTACATAATGTTTCTCAGATTCTTTGTTGTCATTTCTTTTAGTATTATGAAATTAACTCCTTGTAGCTGCTCACTGAACGGCTCATCACTAAAACATATTAAAGACCTGGTATCGTATCAGACCTCTGGGTCTTCTGGGTCTAATCTGCAGAACTGGAACAAACTTCCAGAAAACTGCAAAACAGCTGAAACACTGAGTTTCACACCTTCATAGGCCTTCAACTGTTATCCACAGTCAGTCGACTTGTTAGAGGGAAAAACCTTAAAACTGAATCTTACCAAAACACTGAGTAAACATGCTAATGTTAGCTTAGCATCAAAACAAAGGACCTAGAGTAGAAAACATAAGAGCAGCATTTAAATTTAGGGTTTGTGTCAAACCAGATATACATTTAGACACAAAATGTTTGATTAGAAACATCTCTTAAAAAATCTGATATTTCTCTATTCCAGCAGAAAAACTGATTTTCACTCCAATATACCAAAAATGTTGTTTTAAAAATGTTAAAATATTAGAAGTGTGGTTCCTGTAAAGGAAATGGTCTTGCATCATTTCAAAAATTAAATCCAGCAGACTAATAAAAGAGCTTGAAGTTATCTGAAGCTGATCTCTTTAAATACATGCTGAGAATAAAAGCAAGAAAGAGAACCGCGGTTCCTTTAGATATTGAACTAATACATTAAAATAATTGTTCAGGATGAAAAAACATGACACTGAACAGCAGTCTTAATCTAAACTGTATGCCGTCTCCTAAAATGTAATTCACTCTCGGTTCATAAGATGTCTTGCTGACAAAATGGGTCATATTAAAATGAGTCCAGCTGGTTGTGCTGGGTCCAGTCAGTAGTGGGTAGTAGTTACTTCACATTGCCTCATGACTTTTTGGAGTACCTCATGTTTAAAACATACCATCAGTTATTGATCATTAATTTATCTCCTGATAGAATTTTTAAAAATAGAGAAAAATTTTCATATTTCTGAGCCACAAAGCTCAACTTCTCTCCTTTCTCTTCTTCACATTTATATGAAGCCAGAGAGAAGGTGATGTAAGGACACGATTCTTTTTCCGCTTCTTTTGAGCATTTTTCCCTTTCTAGAGGAAGAGCGCTGGTTTGCAACACTTACATATGACTATATGCTGATTTCATCAGCGCCAGCGAGAATTAAAAACCAATAAAACCGTAATCAGAAATGACAGATGATAAAGACTCAGGTCATTTAATAAAGCCATTATCTAATCTTATATACATCTAAACCTAATTAGTTAATCATGGAACAACAGACTCATAAACCGTTATGCAAGTTTAGACGTTACCAGATCTTATGTGAAGTAAAATACCTGTAGACTGTATGTAGAATTAGGAGAAAACATGCAGTCTCATTAAAGGAAAAAAACAAACATGCTGCAGATTCTATAACAAGCAGAAGGAGAATATGTAGCAAGGTGTGAAATGAAACAATGCAGGTGTGAGATTTATCATATGACCAAGTGTGAAATAAGGATATGAAGGAAAAAAGCTAAAAACACAAAGTAAAAACACTATAAATAAGAACCTAAATACCAAAAACACAAAGCAACTTGTAGCAATTCGGTGTGGATGCTGTTACTGAGTGAAGAAAACTGAATGTTTAATAGTCAGATGGAGCAGAAAAGGTTTAAAGCCATTTAAAAAGAAAACCAGATTTTAATAACTATGTTGTTGGTCATTCAGACAAAGAGAGAAACGGATAACAGGAAGGCTCCAAATAGTTCTCCATTTTCCACTTTAGGTGACAAAATTAATTTCCTTGGGAATACACAGAGACCTCAAGGCTAATAAATAAAGTTCACATTTTAAAATTTGAGCTTCATTTATTTTTTTTTAAATATTTGTAGCTCTTTACTCTGATAAATATTAATTACATAATATCGAAATTAGATATTGTATAATTAAGGACCAGCTGGAAATGCTATTTTTTATGAAGGCAAAAGAACATCATGAAGTTTAACAGACTATATTAAAATCAGTATTAAATTTAGTTTCAAGACGCTTTACAGAAAAGTAATTTCAGCTCAACACATCACACTTATCCAACAGTGCATTACATGTTTACATTAATTCCTTGTCTGAGCATATTAACAGGATTTTATTCTAATAGATGAGAAGTTTGTCAGAATCTGTTGATTTATTCTTTGAATTTATTTAGTTTAGTCACCAAGTCAAACCTCCAGGCATTTATTGGCGTTTTAACTTCTGCTCTTAGCGGTTACCATGGCAACCAGTAACCGACAGCCCCTCCCCCTTTTTCTGCTGCTGCTCTGTTTCTTTACAAGCGTTATATTTTAGACAAATTTAATCATACACTGTGCTTCTTGAGTAATTTTGCTATGTTTTTAAATTACATATATTTTAACTGTTATTAATGTTGTGCATTGTAGCTTTGTTTAATTATACAACTGCTAGCTGCTGCTCTGTAGTTTAAGGTTATTTATTATATTTTATTTAATGTTTGTTAAGTATGTTTTAATTTTTGATACAAAGTAATATTTCAGGTTTCATGTGTTATTTCATTTCCTGTACTAAAAGTACATATTCATTGTCATTTATGTTAAATACCTGGCTGATGTTAACCACCAACTAGATTTCCTCTTTAGTTGGAGTAAATATGGTGAACATTAATGTGTCTGTTGTGAAGTCGACCTACAGGACCTGAGACAAATGCATGTCGCGACAGTGGAAAGGAAAACCTTACAGCAGAACCAGAACATGGCTCAGTACCGGCACCAATCTGCTACGACTGACAGACCAGAATACACAAAAAGAAACAGAGCTGACATAGGAGAACTTTCTATGTACAAACACTGAAAATAAAAACCTTAGTCTTGGAGACTAGTCCTGTTGACACATGTCAAACTGGAGGTCCGGGGGCAAAATCTGGCCCGACGTAGCTTTTTAGTTGGCCCTCTACATTTAAATATTATGTTATCAATTAAATCAAAGCAGTTTTTATCCATTTACTAACAGATTACATCAGCTG
This sequence comes from Poecilia mexicana, assembly GCF_051168715.1. Taxonomy (NCBI): domain Eukaryota; kingdom Metazoa; phylum Chordata; class Actinopteri; order Cyprinodontiformes; family Poeciliidae; genus Poecilia; species Poecilia mexicana. The sequence goes on along the minus strand of NW_028263383.1, from coordinate 11,823,564 downwards.
CTGTCAAGCTGTAATCCATAATGATACGGCAGGTAATAAAAAGTCACGTATAAGTGCAAATATTCCTGAATTAGTAACAAAAAAAAAAACAACACTGATTTTTATTGCAAAAATATCAAAAACAATCAAAATTCTGGGGGGACTGAAAAGATTTTCAGCATTCTCTAATTTTAAGAATTTATTAATAGTTTAACACTATTAATCAGGTTTTATCATTATGTTCTGGCACAACCGGCCCTTTAAGAACATTTAGATTTTTGATAAAATGAAACTTTGACTCTCCTGATTCACAGAGATCTGACACACACACACTGGCCGCTCGGTGACGACTAAACATTTTCTCTGATGTTTAAGGTCTGCTTGCTCAGCACACAATTCCTCCCCCTTATCAACAGATAGGGACTACCTGCAGGACTCCCTTGGTAAAAATTACAAAGTGTGTGTGGATCTGTGTGTGTGAACCTCCAGGCTAGACTTCCACAGAGCGATACTGAAGTGTATCAAAGGATTATACAAGAGAAATTCCTCCTGCAGCTGCTTTTGTTAAACAGCAAAAGAGACTCCTGAGAGCAAACTGATTTGACTGCCAAGTAGAACTAATGAGGATTTTGTAGCAGAACAATGTCAGAATCATCCAAAGGCATGTCATAAAGCAAATCCAATCCCAAGTTAAAATGGAAAAAATGTCATTATCTATGCAAAAATTTCCCACCAGATTAAAAATACAACCTTTTGAAAGGCTTTATAAAGCAGAAACATTATATATGTTAAGCTCTTAAAATATTTAAACATTTTTAATAAGTACAGAGAAAGAAGATGTTGGTTGAAAACAAAAAGAAGTCAAAAGTAATTTATTTTCATCTGCATGTTATTGACAAACAGCTATATACATATTAATTTTATTTTCTCTTAGATTGTCATTAACCAGAAACCGACCAGGCATCTAAAAATATTAAAGGTTTCATGGGATTTTAAAGTTCACAAAAAGCCAGATTACAGTTCTTATTACAGAGTTAGCAAAATATGATTAGACTTTCAGAAAATTTACATTTTTGTATTGGGAATTGGAGTTATTTTATGTTGCCAATAATAGAAGAGATAAAATGGTATAACTGTAAATATAATATTTAATTGTTGAAATATTAATATGGAGTTTATTTAACATTACTTTTTAAAGTGATCCAGAATTAGTTGAACATGTTCTGATAAATATGTTGTGATTTTCCTGTTAACTAAGAAAATGCTGTTTGTGATTCGCCAAAACTCATAATTACTTCAAAAATGCACATCTTTTGTTATATCTTTCACCTGCTGGGTTGATGACGCGCTTTGGGCCGTTCTGTACTGGAATCTACAGAGTAAACACAGGAAGGCCAACTTTACCTACCCAGGTGTTCATCATGTTGCCTCACTGTGTCACTGTTGGCTGTAATTAAAAAAAAAAAAAAAGGGAGGTGAACCTGGATAATTTTTCACATGAAAAAAATAGAAGAGCGCAGTGCAAGAGCTGGAGGGGAAAACTATTTCCTCAGGACCTAAACTGTGTCCTCAACATTTCTCTCCAGAAGACAATGAGTCATTTGTACGAGCAAAACTAACCAAAGCTCCAACAGGTGATTGTTAAATTAACAAGCTAAAAATAAATGCCTTGCTGAGACAGGCAAAGCTGGAAGCTCTTTGAAATGCTAACAGAGCTAATGCTAATGGTACTGAAAATGAAACCACCGATCTGACCCAAGACAGAACTCTGAGCAGCTGCTACAGAACAGGACACAGAGCTACAGACGCTGGGAGAAACAAAGACAAGTAGCGCTAACAGAGATATTGCTACTTGAAATGCTAACAGAGCTATGTTGCTGGCTTTGTCCAACTGCACAAATAGTCCAACCTAGTGCAGTTGGACTATTTGATGTCATTTACCCAGAATGCATTGCAGCGTGAACATGGTGACTTTCGTGTGACAATATTTCATTAAAATGTATAAAAACTAAACAACCTACAGAATTATTACTGTATTGCTTTTACATCCTAAATAAATATTTTTCAAATAAAGTCGATTGTTACAATTAATCAGGGGTCTTTTAAGGGTAACCTGCATCTTTAATTAGGCAGTAATTTTAAATTTCCTAAGCATACACTAAAACTGCCGAGCTCAGACGGAAAAAGTTTTTTTATTTTCCATCACAGATGATTAAGAAACGTTGCTGATTGAAGGGAAACTTGTGGGTGGTATATGCAACTTTGTTTTACGAATTAGCTGTGCTCTTTCAAAACCAATTTGCCAACAGTAGCGAACATTCATCTGTTCTCCCACCTTAGGTGTTAGTTTTTGGGTTGAAGGCTTTATTTACATGACTGTAAAATTGATGAATATATTCCTCCACAGCAAGAAAACCCGGTTAGGATTTTAGTTTTATGTTGATTCATGAGGTTATTTAAAGCTTAAATATGATCTTGAAATGCAAATATTATGCAGGAACAGTGGGAGAGAAACCATTCCTCTTCAGGGAAATGTTTTCTAAAAAGCAATATTTCGAAACAGCTTGTTGTTTCTTGAGTTTCCAATATTGCACGAAATGTTTTTAGCCAAGAAATACCTTCCAACATTTCAGGGAGTCTTCACACACCATGAAGAGTTTCACAGTTTGCCACATTTCAGCTACAAACATCACTGTTTTTATGGGATATTAATCAATCAATCAATCAATCAAATTTTATTTGTATAGCACATTTCAGCAGCAAGGCATTTCAAAGTGCTTTACATAATTTTAAACAGTGAGAAAGAAAAAGAAAGTAATAAAAAGATAAAAAGAAAAGATAAAATCACAGCCTAACAGGACAAGGCCTCCAGCCTTGCAGCACCAGGCTCCGTCCGCCTGTTTCGCAAAAATTTTGCGCTAGGACTTTCGCTGTCCTACGCGGATTTTGTGCATTAGTTGGTTACCTGTTAGAGTCTAGAATTTACAGGGTTAAACAGTGAGAAAGAAAAAGAAAGTAATAAAAAGATAAAAAGAAAAGATAAAAGATATTATGGTGTAGACCACGTGTGTCAAACTCGAGGTCCGGGGGCCAAATACGGCCCCCGGACCTCGGGGATCAACACGACAGTGTGCTTAAATATCATTTTATCAATCAAATCAAAGGAGTTTTTAATCTATTTACTGCCAAGTTACATCTGTCACTCCTGTTTCTTGCCAATTATTGTTGAAAATCACAGAAAATCAACAAATCTCTGCACTTTCAATATTATTTAATTTTAAGTATTTATATATTAGTGAAATATGAGTTTCACTTCATCACAAATCTGAATGTTCTTAAAGGGCTGTTTGTGACGAAATATATTGATAAAACTAATTTAACTGATAAAATACTAATAAATGGCTGTTCCTCCAGGATTTTATGATTGTTTTGTGATAAATTCACATATTTTGTGATGCTAATTTAGAAATATTCGCAAGGATTTTTATATTTGCACTAATGTATGATGTTAAATGTAAGTTTTTATTACTCATCGTATCGATCACAACTTGACATCAAGTAAGGCTGAGGCAGCAACCCAATGTTTCTGACCAATTTTGAGAAAAATTTGCAGTAAAATCATAAAAAATGTTGGGATCTGTTGATTTTGAGAATTTGTGAAAAACTGGAGGAAATTATTGATGTAACTTGGAGCCTTGAGGGCCACATAAAAAACTGCAGGGGGGCAGATTTGGCCCCCGGGCCTCGAGTTTGACCCCTGTGGCCTGATGAGTGTCATCACCAAAATCACACACATCAAATATGTTGGTCAATGTTTCATTTATTTTGGTTCAAAAGCAACTTTACAGGAACTCAGTGTTTCAGCTGTTCTGCAGTTTTCTGGAAGTTTGTTACTCTTGCCTAATTGTGCAGAGGACTAATCACAAAGAAACTATTACAGCAGCATAGTTGAGCTTTTAAAACTACTTTAATTCTTTTTCATTGAAATGGAAGTGATTAGTACTGACTAAAGTACAGATATTCACTTTCACAGAGTATAAAATCCAATATTCACAGCTTATTTTCCTACTGATAACCAATTTTACCATTTTTAATATACAAATAAAAATACTAAGCTTTACTATGGCTAGTTCTTAAGGGCAAAAGAAAATATCAAAACAGATCATTTGAGGTAAATATTGATGTGGTTAATCCGGATGTGCAGCAACTCTACTGAAAATTATTGTGTTTTATTAATTAATCTTTTTTAAATATTCATCCTGCTTCAGTCATGAATTTTCAAAATGCCAAATATGATGCTGCATTATGAAACCGTTAGAAATAAAAAATAAAAATTGGGCTCAGGAACATAAAACTTGGTCGTTCCTTCCATCAGCAGTGCCACCATAATTGATGTGGATCAATAAAGGTGAAAGGTCAACAGGAGCGACCTACAGAGTGAACTCTCCTGTTGAATTCATTCCCACCTTTCCAGTGGGGGAGAAGGCAGGTTGAACTGTTAATTGGGATTTCCACAGAGGCCAATTAGCAGGTGAAAATCTTCTCAATGTGAGAAAGATTAATCACTTACCAGAAAAGGTCACCCCGCCATATTTTATGCACAGAAATTATGGAAAGTTTTGATTTCAAGTCACAGGTTTCACATTCACAAACATGGCTCGTCTACTCTCACTTGGATTTTTATAAACATTTTACAAAAAAACAAAAATAAATCAGTAATTGTTTTTTTATCAGAATTAACACCATGGCAACCAACGAGCAGGGGGTTTGAAACGACAGGAAGTATCCGTGAAGGTGAAAATCACGATGGGTAATATGGGGCAAAGATGGCAGGAAGGGGCAAGCGAGATTCATTATCGTGCAGCACCTCAAACGCCGGATCTCCGAGGTGTTGACGATGATCCGCAGTGAAAGGTGGAGAGGAGAAAAAATAAAGAGGAGGCTTGTTAAAATGAGGCTGAACAGACAACGAAGACGGTCAATACGTGAGGAAAAAAGTCTAAATGGAATGAAAAGATTGATTTTCTAAGGCTATTTTCTCCTGTTTCTATTAACAAGTCATTTTTAGGTCTTTTGATGCCAAAATTTGATTTATAAACTAGTCACAGTGCAACTTTTGGCTTTCTCATTAAGATTACAAAATAAAATCCTTTTCCTTCCAATTCATAACCAAAGACTGTTAATCTGTACTAAACCAGCCTTTTAAATATTTTGCACAAGAAGTTTTCTGCATTTCTCCACCAGCTTTGCATATTTAGATTCAACTTCAGCCGTTTGGTTTATGAAGAGTGTCTAAACGTGCTTGGATTTACCTCATCTTTAACCTCATTAGGTTAAAATTTCCCTACAAATATTTCTAAATTAGCATCACAAAATATGTGATTTTGATTACAAAAGGAAAAAAGAATCCTTTATTATTTATTAACATTTTAACAGTTACATGAGTTTTATCAATACATTCTGGCACAACCATCCCTTTAAGAACTTTCAGATTTTTGATAAAATGAGTTTGACGCCTGTGCTGAAAGTGCGGATTTTAAGCTTTCCAATGACGTCAAAGATGGAAATAAAAAAGGATTTGTACTACCACGTGTTTTCTGCATTATTAACATTTTAGGAATATTTGTAATTTAGAAGGACAATAAAATAAAAACGGACTCGAGTAGCTTTGGCAGAAACAAAAATCATCTTCTACATCATAAACTAGTAAAGTCGTAAAAACACAAAGAGCAGTTCTCACCAACTGAGACTCGTTCACAGCTTTGAGTCGTTCAAAAAGAGTCGAAACGTTCAGGAACCACATCAAAACTCTGAACAGGTATAACATAGCTTCTTCTGATCATATAAATATTCCTGGAGTTGTTTTCTTTCCAACGGTATCTTAGGTTTTTCTTTTTAATGACCCGTTTTAAGCTGTTTATCCAGTATTAGCCGGTAAGCTAGTTCTAGCGTCGAACCTAGAGCTGCGGTCCGGAAAGACTGGTTTAAAAGGTTTTCTATGGACTAAGGAAGTATGTCTATGCTTTTGAGTTTAAATAAGTAAGAAATTCTCTAAAGAATTTTCTGATTGAAAAGACTGAAAACTGACTGACCACAAAACATAACACTTAGTTTTTTTTATGTTGTAAGAAACATAGGCTTCAAATAGATAAAAGGTTTGTCATGTATTTTTTTATATTTAAAAAACTGTTGATAAAAAATGTGAAATTGTCTTTGAAGATTCAGTCAGTACCAATTTCCATGCATAGGTGAGTAAGTGCAGCACACAAAAAAAAGAAAAGGAAATTATCTGAAAATGAGTTTGCAGGGTTAGTTGCTCAAACACTGGAACAATAAAGCTGTCAAAGTACAAATGTGAGTGTGTGTAGGCAAGCCAACAAGTGACACAGATTGCTGCACAAAGCCAATTATATGCTGACATCAACAAAATAGTTTCTGCACTGCCGTATATTCAGTCCCCAAAGAAAAAGTCAGAGCAGAAAGTCTGGATGGGTGTGTGACAGAACTACAGAGTTATGAGCAAAAATATTTTAGAAATGGACATCGAACTCACAGGTGATATAACACGTCACCTGGCCTGGCTGCTACTTAAAGTCTCAAAAACACATCACCTACGCAACTTTGTTAAAGAAATGCACTTTTAGGAGCATTTTCTCCACGCTCGACTTTTTACTCTTATTTGAGTAAAATTTATGGATTTTCTACCCACTGAATGAAAAACTATTTAACCAAAAATTCACCAAATACAGCAAGTAATAAAAAGTCACATTTAACATATTAGTAAAATTGCTTACAAATATTTCTAAATTAGCATAACAAAGTATGTGATTTTAAAACAATCACAAAATCCTGGAGGAATAGATGTTTATTGGTATTTTAACAATTTAATGGGTTTTATCAACAACCGGCCCTTTAAGAGGCATCCATCATCCTCGACACTCATTTGTATTTTAAGGCAGCTGCAGAGTGATTTATTATTAATTAATATTCAGCTGCCATCATCATCATAACAGGCAGAAGATGATTTGACTGCATGTTCATCAGGTAAGTTTTTCCATATTTGTGGTGCAACTTTTTTAAAGCTTTCCCTTTTTAGATAGATTGGAAAAGACCTGCAGTTCATAGAAGACGTTACAAATCATAAGTAGGTGAAAGAGAGCAGCACGCCTTGAAGGACATGAACCCATGAACTCTGCAGTCACCCCTGCCACCAGGAAGCGGCTCGTCCTTGGAAAAAAGAAAACACTCTGGCTAGCTGGCCACTCATCTTTCTGTCTATTACTTTATATTTATCCATCTATCCTCCTCTATCGTCTCTAATGGGATATCTGTCCCTTTCTGTCCTTCCCTCCATCCATCTCTCTCTTCTCTTTGCTCTGTCTGTTTCTATTAACAAGCTATGAAATTTCTGCACAAACTGACCTTCAGAAACTTTGTTAATCACGGATCCCTCTGAGAACAAATACATCAGCAGGCCATAAAAAGGGACTTGACCTCCTAGAGAGGGGCTGGCTTTTCGCAGCACTTAAACGCTTCAGATCAAAAAACTTAAAACGGTTTAAGTTTTGTCTAAACTTAAACTATAAACTAGACATTTTAACGTTAAAACAGGCGTTTTCATTGGACAAACATTAAAAAAGGATTTCACAACACAGAAAAGACTCAACAGCTCATCAATATCTTAATGGTAGTTTTAAGAAAGGAGTGGAATTTAAATTAAGCATCAAAAATCAAAGGTGAGACGAGTCGCCATAGAAACCAGCCATCATGTCAGCACAACGAGATTCAATCCTAAAAGGACAACGATCCGAAAGCTGAACAAAACACCGGAAACTCATTTGGTTCACAACCTGACATTTTCCACCACATCCAGAAATGAAGAAACCTTAAAAAAAGATCCGTTTACTCGATTTTAACACTTAGGATTAGTTCTTGTTAAATCATGATTTCATCTTTGGAAAACCAAACTACTAAAGCAAATTACATCCAGAATAACTGAAGTATTGGAGAAATTCAACAAAATTAAAAGCCAAACATCATAAGCGGCGTTTTGGGGGAATGGTAGTTTTACAGAAAAGTTATGGATTCATCGTGTTTAGATTAATTTTTATGAACGGTGATGTGATGGAGCCAGCTGCAGGTTTAACTGTTTCCATCACAGTTTGGTGAAACATTTAAGGAAAAAGTAACAATCCCAGAAATAACTGAAGAGTAAAAGTATTTCTAACTTATCAAATTATCATTTAATATTTAAAAATTAAATCATCAGATGGACCAAAATATAAAGTGGAAATTTTGGTATTATAACTTGTATAACAAAAAATAAAATCAGGCAAAGAAAGTTTTTCCAAATCAGTTTCTTTCAATATTTTTTTTATGAAACTAACAAAAAACTGCAGATTTTTGTTGGTTAAAACATGTTTGTTTCAGTCAGTGGGTAGAAAATGCAGAAATTTTACTCGAGTAAGAGAAGAAACACTTCAAAATACAATTACTCTAAAGTAAAAAGTACAGTGTAGTAAAAATACTCCACAAAGTAAATGTATTAAAAAAAACTTACTGAAGTTGTAACTGACTAAATGTAACTTATTTACTGTCCGACTCTGAAAACATCCCGACAAGTTTTAATGAAAAAAACATGATTTTTCCAAAATTATCAATATAAGCTATGAGGCGAATTTATGTTCATAATTTTAATTTATGAACATAAATTATGTTAATTTCCAGGTTCACTGCTGTAACCTGGTGAGCTACAGAACAAGATCCCTCAGCCCAAACAGAATGAAATGTGTTGTGATGTTGAAACGTTCCCACATCTCGTCCAGGAGGAGTTAAAGTGGGAGAACGGAGGGAGAAGTGAGGAAAAGGTGGAGTCTCCATGCTGGTCAATGCACTTTACTGTCAATTAAAAGGCAGCACCATGACAGGAACGTCGCCATAAAGCCACAGATCTGTGACCAGTGACTAATTGCAAGGACAGACTAATGTCTCGCCTTGTTCCAGCTCATCTTTAAGCACCTCTTTTCTTTCAACTTCCTCCGATTCTTCCTTCGCCACAGCCTCATTTTCTCATCATTGCATGTCATTAGTCTTGATTTCTTCCCTTTTACACTTTTTAACCTCTTTGAGCAGTAATTTCTCGCCAACCCAAAGGTCAGAGATGTGAAAGATAAAGACAGGAATGTGGCCTTCACATGAGTCATGGTAATGGCTGTCCCTCCTCTTGACCCATCACCTCACCTTTCAGGTGTAAAGAGAGGAATCGAATGCCAGCTCTAATTTCCTCTCAGTCTATTAGCTTCCCTTCAGTGACTCCAAGAGGGCCAGTGTCTGAAATTATGTGATTTAGAGCCAATATAATTTGAAACCAAGTTTTATATTTCTATTGGGAAGAAAATCAGATGAGGTTCCTCTAGACTTTTTAGTTGTCCGTCATTTTGACTGAAAAATATTCCGTCATGTTTATCCGCCAATAAAAATAGGACTATTCTGTTTATGATGAACATATCTGACTTTTTTTCTGCCATTGACGGAACCATGAAATAAATCAACTCAAGTTAAAAATCTCTTCTCGTCCTCCTGGTTCACATCTGGAGGAGAAATCTGCGCTAAACCTTAGACCAGACCGAGACGTTCAGCCTGAGCTCCATCCGACCCGATTACCTTCAGAGAGCCGAGTCTGAAGTAAACCCGACTTTATTTTAATTAAGATTTTACCGCTTTTGTGTCTGGATCAGATTTAATTTAGCATCTTCAGCTCCAGTTGGGTTTTATTGTAACGCAGGATGAGTCGAGTGCAAATCTTCTGGGATGATTGACTGACAGGATCCGTCTCTGCAGCTCGAGCAGCATAAGGTGGAGCTGGCTGCGCATTCAGATCTGCATTTGTTCTGTATGCATCTCATTATCAATCTAGACCAAAGCAGCTGATCAAATGACAGGCAGTAAGATTATTGCTAATGAGAGCAAAATCATTTATCATATCAGGAAAATAAGCATTTTGTCCATATTTTTATTTGTGAAAAATGTTTGCCCTCTGCCCAGTTTCATCTTTTTTTCATGTTTGTCACAATTCAGTATTTCATATCAAACCAATGTAAATAAAACTCAAAAATGCTGTTTTTAAATAAGGCAGTGTGTGAAAAGGTGATTGCCTCCTGAACCTGATCATTTCTGCAGCTTTGTTGAAATTCAGCCACATTGGAGCGTTTCTGAGCAAGAACAGCTGCCATGTGTCGGACCTGCTGGTGGGTTTGGGGGGAAACTCACAAATGTCACATTTACTGCATTTTGCCAGTAAACAGATTATAATTGTAATTTCCCATCATTATTTATAAATTTAAAAAATAAAGTTGAGCTAATCGGTGAAATATTGTCAAATGCGTCTTGCTTGGATCCGTTTCTATGCATATTTCTGAGATGAGGGTGAAATAAAACGGCACACGGTGAAAATTTGGCCAAACTGCCTTCAACATGCGAGCCACTTATTTCACACAACATGCCACAAATACAAGCCAAGAGCCTCATCAAAACGAATCGTCTCTTTCTTTAGCTACACGTGTGACCTTTTCCACTGGCTGGAATCTGCAGATTATTCTTAATTTTGGAGCTTAATACTTTTTCTTTTCTCCTATAAAAAAGACGAGGCTGCAGTCACTTCCCCAGCAACAGAACCATACATCATATTTTGGGTGTATGGATTTCTAATATCTCGGTACAGCAGTCAAGATGATGTACCAGATATGGACTCTGAGCACAAATCAACTGGATTCTTCAAGGATATTCAATATGGCTGCCACAAGACGTTTGAGCAGATTATTAAAACAGATAGCCTCCTTATACTTTAAAATTTGTGAACTTTTAAGAAATTACTGGTTGGGTTATTTATTCAGGTGTTACTTTTCTAACAAAGGGATCAAAAAAATCTGACTACTTTTAACTCATCAACTTTTTGTTTCCAAGTTTTACTCTGTAAACAAAGTAATTTTCATCATAAATTTAAAAAGTTATTCTCTACTTTTTAATATCTTCCACTACTAAACATCTACAAAAAGAGACAAAACCTCTTGCAACACAAGTAAAAATGCACCTTTTATCATTAAAATAGTAAAACCGATTAATGAGTACGGAAGAGGATTAGGGTCACAGGAAAAATAATTATGACTTTAATCTCAGAGATTGAAGTTAGAGGGTTTTTTAAATGGCCCTAATCCTCTTCTGTAAAGGAGTTATTTAATATGACTTCTTATTATTTGGAAAAACAAAACCTGTCCAAGAAAATATCAAACATTTGTTCTAGAGGAAATGCTTTTGTAAACCACTTAAATTTTATAATTTGCCAACAATAAAACCGAAACAAAAGGACTGAAAATCCATATATTTTAGTTTTTATCACAACTTTATCTGGAATTTTAACAACCTCCCAAAGGTACCTGAATTAAGTTTTAACAACCTAACAAAGGTGCACAGACCAGCAGAATATCCTGGGTAAAGCGAACAACAGTTAATGGGGGTGTAATGGTGAGCTAAGGGCAATTAACCCCAAGTGTAATGTTTTTTGTTTATGGCCAATAAAAGGTCTAAACACATGGCCGTTTTTTCCAAGCCGAGGGAGAAAGACTCGGTGAGGCAGATCGGGCGTTGAGCCCAGAGCGTCGCTGGTCAGCAGGGAGCATAAAGTCACCTTCTGGAGTCGATGCACAACATGCAGCTTGTGTTGATAGATGCATGATGATGCCCTCTGCACTTCAGGAGACACAATCTCTCTAATTTATGTTGGTTTTATGAGAGAAAACGCGTGAATAAATGTTTGTTTTCGTAGCTTGGTCTGGACGAACTCAGTGGAATAATATTAGCAATCTGAAAATGTAAATATTAGGCATACAGAAGCAAAGCTGTGATATTACAAATGAGCATTTAGATAATTAAATTGCCCCCAAAATAACATTTTAATATAAATATTAGCCTCCTAACTCACTGTTTTCTGTTTGGTGAATGTGACTAGCCACGATAAAACCATGACGTCTACTTTAGCCTTTTGAGTTATTTACAGACTGTTGATGTGTGAATTTTATGTTTTCCAATAATATCAACAAATAAAAATCTAAACAAGTTGTGTTTTGTGCATTAATACCATTTTAGAGCCATTTGTAATTTAGAAGCATAACAAAAGAAAAATAGACTTGAGTTACTTTGGCAGAAACAAAATAAAAAACAAATCATGTTTAAATTAAAAAGATGAAATTCAGAGGAGGGGCTGCGTCTTGGAGGCGGGGCTAAGTCCACCCAGGCAACCAGCTGAATGGTTGCCATGGAGATTAAAGGATTGCTCATAAATGAATGAAAGAATCAAGGCAACTCCAGGTTTGTTTTTGAAGAGGTTTAACATTATGTAGAGCTAAAAAGAGTCGTTTACATGATACTGCCCCTTTAAATACATTTTAAATACTAAAAATAAGTCCAGAGCATTTTTGACAGAAACTGTGCATCACTGTTCTGCTTGATTAAAGATAAAAAAAAATCTGAAACTGTATTTCCACTCACACTTCAAACTTTCCACTTCTGCCACGTCGCTACCAGAACTGGGTTTGTGACTTTCTTGACAATGTGTCTTCGTGGCTCCTAACCTGGCTCCTATTGTCTGCTGAAGTCGCAGCACAGCGGGAGGATTCTGGGGGAGGCAGCACAAAATGGAGGACAATTTCAGAGTCCTTTCAATCTCTGGTGCTTTTGCTCTCAGTGAGCAGCAACCAGCATGGGGAAAGGTGGAGGAGGAGGAGGAGCCAAGCAACTGCCACAGCAGGATGCTCTTAGTATGGATGAAGAGGAAAAGTTAGATGCAGGAGAAAATAGCAGCCATGGAGAAAAAGATCCTCCTGATGACTTTCTATAACATGAGCATGAAGGATGTTGGAGGGAGCGAGTGTCCTTGGCAAACCCAAAGCATTTAGCTCACCTGTCATCCCTCGACTCAGTTACTCTCAGTCTAAATAGCTACTTCAGCAGCTAATACATTGCCCTGGGGTGTCTGTTTGCTGCTGAGCACAATACTGTGTTTGCTTTTAAAAGGCGAGAGCGCTGGCACATTAAAAATAACAGCCACTCTTTTTCTAGTGCATAATTGCTGTCCAAGGGGAGGAAAAGCAAAGAGAAAAAGGAGTAAAGAATAAAAACAAAGTGTGTGAGGCAAGATATCATTAAGTGATAGATGCACTGAGAGGATGCGGTGAAGGAGTGGACCAAAGTCACTCTCCAAACTCCCATGGGGCGCTTGTGTTTGTAGGAACACCATTAGCAGCGATTAAAAAGCCATCGCACTAACAGCTTGTGGACTGAATAATCACAGCGTCCCGTTTCATGGATCCTGTCCTCCCATTTCCTGATGAGCGAGGGGAGTTGTTTGCTCTCACCTTGCGCTCCCATAAGGTCCTTGTAATTGCCGTTTCTGTGCACTTGGGAGACCTCATCATGGAGCCGGCGCTCGTTAAATCCAGCAAGACTGGAGCGGCGTCAAACCCGTTTTCATCCTGGGCCACATTCAGATCGCCAATGCGTCAGAACGTATCGATAAACCCGATAACATTTACAACCGTCTCTGCATTTGATAAGTTCTTAAATCATATCTTACAGTTTTTCCACATCAATCCCTCCAGGATTTTGTTTCTTTTTTTTCAGTAATTTTTTTGCAACAAATTGTTAATTTAGAAATATTTGCAAGGAAGTTTGAAAAATTTGCACTTATGAATGTAAATGTGACTTAATTACAGACCAGAAGTGTAGAGTAACTTATACTGCCACCTACAGATGGGAGTTGTCATTGCTTCAAACCCCTACAAAATTTTCAATAAACTCACAATTATGCATAAAAAATGCTAAAAAATAAAAAAGACTCGCTTTCCATGATTGCAGTAAAACTGGAAGTTTTATTAAACCTTAAGAAAAATAAAAATAGTTGCTGAATTTGCACATCGCCTGTTGAAATACATGAAAGGCGGCGGCAGAGAGGCAGTGCAGTACTGGGCCTCCCCTCTGGGGGCGCTGCATCACACAGTGAATGCCCATTACTGCCACTAGCAGCTGTTTTATTTTTTTCTTGAAATATTTGGGTGAAAGAAGTTGGCAGTTTTGTTCTGGAGACATATTTATCAGAAGCCATTTCTTCATTATTTAACATATTTTGGTCACAGTTTTGGTTAAATCGAGTTAATTAAGATTTAACTGCTTTTGTTTTGCATCATTCCACTCCTAGAAATGCCTTATTCAGTAAATGTTTGATTACACAAGTAATTTATCTCAGTATCCCTGCAAACTGATGCTCCAACACTAATTTACTGTTTTAAACAATTAGAGCTGCTGCACGTCTCACATTTCTATCTAAACCTCTTATCCAATTTGTATTTGCTGCGCTGGAAAATGGGAGTTGCATAAAATGTTTTGAAGCAGGATTTATTAACAAAAACAGAAAGTTTTTAGATTCAGTGGAAAATATTAACTGTGATTCACATGGATGATGGAGTCAATAGTTATTCCACTTTATGTTCTTCTCTTTTTTACTTTTGAGGCAGAATTAAGCAAGTATATGTCACAGAGAAACTTTATAGAAGAAAAACAAAAAAACAGTAAATATTTGGACCAAATTTCAGGTTTAACGTAGCATTTCATGTAATGCAGCTGCTGTTCGATTGTGCCAATCTGCTGATGTTGACATCAAAGCAGCTCGAGTTCAATGCAGCAAAAGCTAATGGAGCGAAAGGAAAGTTACCATCTTTCATCCTCATCAAAGCATGGCCAGCTGCAGATGTTTCTCATATGTTGGGTGTTATTTATGTTTTCCACTTTCACAACAACAAAAAATAAAACTTTAAAAAGTTAAAATGTGTCTGGAGAAAAACAAGTCAGAAGATTCAAATGTATTCACACCAGTCGCGCCTTTCAGGTTTTCCTTTATATAAAAAATATACATTTTAGTTATTGGATTTTTTTAAATCATTATTTACTATTAAAATTGGGGAGAAATGTTTTTAGTTTGTGTCAAAACATCCTGTACGTAGCCCACATCTTATTGTTTAGTTTAATTTTTTATTTGGCGGCTTGGCGCTCGTTCTGTAAGCTAAATGTGAACATGCAGCTAAAAATGGTCAGACTTTTAAACCCAACAGTTTTTCACCGTGTGCGGTTCTGGTGGGACCGGCGGTTTATGAGACGTTTATGGTAAATGGAAAAGCAGACGATCCTCCAGTTGTGAAAAGATTGATTTCCTCCACCTCTTCCCTGAACTGATGAAATTCAGCAAAAACAATCAATTAGAGCCAGGAGGAGGGGCTTAGCGCCGTCAATCATCCTCATATACTAGTTGCTAAATGTTCTAAGAGTGAAGAAACTATTTATCTGCCATCATCAGTGGCAATGCTAACTAGCCTTAGCATTAATTACAAACTGTGGTAAAAAGAAGGGTGATTGACAGCGCTAAGCCCCGCCTCCTGGCTCCGATTGGTTGTTTCTAGTTAGCACTGGGAGCTCACGTTTTTCACAGATTATGCATCTCAGTTTCAACAAATATGTAAAAGAAAATGTAATACAGTGTATTCCCAGTTATGTTGTGCTTTTTTGTAATTGGAACAAAATAGATAAAAATAAGAATTTCATGAAAGCTTATAACCCAACCATTAATAAAAGGATAAAATACACAAAATGAAGAAACAAAGATCCATTTGAGAGCCGAGCCAAGAGCTCATTTCCAGACGGCCCATCCTTAATGTCTGCAGCTGAAATGATTCAAATGACCAGAAAAAAAACAAAACATCCGACTTGAGATGATTTGTGACTTTGTGTACTTTCACATTCCCATCTTACAGTATTTCTTCCATTACCGTAAATGGATTTAGTGTCAAAATCTTTTTTAAAATAAAAGTTGAGTTGTTGCATTCAGGCAGAATAAAGAGCCAGACGAGGACGTTTAGGATAAAACATTCATTTCCAATCAGAGGCATTAAAACCAAGGTGAGCGTTTCGTTGCATTTTCTTCAAAGTGAATGAACTCAAAGGAGTTTATCTACATTTGATTTCTGTTTTGTTTCTCACTGAAGCCAAAGTTTATGCATCACTTTAAAAGTCTGTAAAAAAGGAGAGTTCCTGACACTAAATGTGTTTTTCTGTCCTCCAACCAAAAGATGAAGGCTAAACGTGTTTTATCCAAAAAACGTTTTTCTTTTGGACAAATCAATTTGTTCAGATGTTCAAATCAAGTTATCCCAACATCTGTATAACTTAAACTGCTGGTTTCGGCTTCGACAGCAGCATTTCTGTCTGTTTTTAGTTTCCAGGTATTTTTATTTTTGGTACATGGAGAAAAAAATCATTTTCTCTATTCTAGGGAGTTCATTAAACGTGTTTTATGTAGAGTTTTGGTAATCCTGACATGGTGATGTTTTCCTTTCAATTTGGAATCTTTTTTGGTTTACATGTAAAAAAAAGTTTCCCGTTTGTGGATTCAGGCAAACAGGAAACTCACAACAAGGCAAACAGGAATTACATTTTACAGTAGCGGTTGTGTACTGTACCCAGCAGATCTGCATTGTTTTATTCATGAGGTAATAAAGATAAATCATGTCTACCTTATAACATATTAGGTCTGTTCCAAATAAATCCTTCCACGTCTTCAGAAAAGAACAAAGCTGAAATAAAATAAAAACCAACTGAAATAAAATCCAGACTGTATAATGAGGCGTCGTCCTCAGCCTCCCGTGTTTTTGTTGCGTTCGCGCTGTCAGATTCCTGCGGTATTGATCTGCAGCGCCGCTCCACACACTCTCCGTAATTGAGCCCATTTTGATGGCAGTAAGTTTAATGAGGTTGGCCGTGTCTATAGATTCCCTTCAGTTGATGAAAGGATGGATAAAAAGGGCTGGGAGAGTTCGAACAAGAAACTAAACAATTCCCAGATGAAGCCGGTCCAGCAGCGTCCCTGATCTATAAAAACCTTTTCCAGAATCATTTCTCTACGAAACGTCTACCGATTTCTGCCACTGCGAGAATGAAGCAGAAAATGTTTGATACGTCTAATCAAGTACTGAGAAACTGATCAAATTATCATTTAGTATTTAAAAAATATCATTTAGTATTTAAAATTATCATTTAGTATTTAAAAATTAAATCAGATGGACTAAAATATAAAGTGGAAGTTTTGATGTTTTAATTGGTAACAAAAATTTAAATGTTTCCAAATCAGTTTCTTGCAATAAAAAACTAAAACTGCAGGTGTGTGTCCGAGTCTGGTGAGTTTCTGGTTAAAACATGTTTGATTTTCTTTCAGTGGGAAGAAAATTAAGACATTTTACTCATTTAAGAGTAGAAATACTTCAGAATAAAATTACTCAAGTAAAAATAGAAAGTCAACGTAGTAAAAATACTCCAGTAACTGAAACTAGTTACCACCCAGCTGCCTAAATCTCCTGCTTTTACTTTTCCAACAGTGGCAGGAAACTGACATCTACTAATCAGGACATGACAAAAGCAGAATTTAGTTTGTTTTTTACAAAATACAAACAAAAAGCAACATTCATCCATCATCAAAAACAGTCAACAAACTCGAGGCATAAATTTAGGAATGCTGACAAAAACTAATAAAACTAAAAACACTGGAATGACAAACTTTAAATAAAAAGTATTCATGACTAAATGAGGCATAAGAAAAAGTATCACTAAATCATTTGAGCAGGAAAAATCCGACTTAATTCAATAGTTATACAACTAATGGAGGTTATGGGTGACTGGTTCTCACATCCAACCCACAGTTTCTGGTCATTTTATTATTTATGCTGCTTCGTATGCCGTGTTTGTTTCCAGGGACGACAGATGGAAATCATCATCTCACTAAAAGCAGCGCATTTCAAACACTATTGTCCATTCATTAATACCCATTATCCCATTCAAATAAAGTGAATTTAGCTGATAGTTTTACAGTGCTCCACTGTCGACCTTGAGACTGCAGCCGTTTATTTTCAGAGCAGGTGAAACACTTCAGTCCTGAAACTCTGCAGACTGATTGATTGGAGGGAAAATGGGCAATTTAAAAATCCAGCACATTTCTGTGCCGTTTGACTGAAGCATGGACTGTAAAATAAAAGTAGAGTTTTGGCTTGGCTCCACTTTCATTAAAGGTAAAAACACAAATGTACTTTGAATACACTTTCAGTTTCAATCATGTCTTTTAGGTCTGACCTGAAGAGGAGCGACATTGAGCAAAGATGAAGTTCATCCGTCAGAAACACTTAAACATCTAAAGTTGAATCTTTTATTTCAGAGAACAAAATGAGATTTATAGGATTAGAAAATATCTAAAAATAAAAGCATCAATAGATTCAAATGTTATATTCATCAAAATGTCAAATGATCACGACAAACAGCACCAACTAATCTACAAATTAGTCCCAGTGTGAATTTTATGACTCAAACATATTAAAATCAAATCCTCACCAGGTTTCAGTCTCAGGGTTTCTGCCGGTTCCCAGCTGTGGTTTGGTTATAATTTTAGTTTATAAATGAAAGGAAAAGCACTGAAGGAAAATTATAAATTACTTCTGGAACATCATGTCCAGGGAGGAAACGGTAAAACTTGCTAACAAAAATGCATTTGACGCCCCAGTCAGAGACTAATAAGGTTCTGAAAGTCGTTTATTAGATCTACAGTCGCATAATATCTTAAAGTGCTTGATAAGTTAAAGTATATTAAAGTTCACAGCTATAGAGGGAAAAACCAGAGTTTCATTTTTCTAAATTGGAAGGAAAACTGTTCTTTTCCCCCCCGACAGAAATCAGCAGAATACTAAAAAAAGAAAGTTTTTACCCATCATGCAAAGAATAGACGTTATGATGACTGAAATAAAGCAAATAAAGTATTTTAATTTTTGTAGGAAAGGGACAATATTCATGTAATATAAGGTTTGTTACTGGTTTTCTCAATTCTTGGCTGAATGATGATTTTGTATTTTTTAACTGCCTTTTTCCTGAAATGTGCAACACAGATAAAAATCGATTATTTTCTCCATTGAAAGAAAGAAAAATATTTTGAGTCACTTTCTTTCAAAACACTTGCCATGTTTAGCCAAATGTAATAAATAAAATAGAAACTGATAATAAAAACTTTACAAGGAACACCGTCATGTTTAACCACCTGTGCTATTTGAGCCATGTTTGTATCATTTTGGGGGCCACAAAACTCAGTCCAAGGGCCACAAATGGTCCCCGAGCCGTACTTTGGACACCCCTGCCCTGGATGCACAACTGGATTTGAGGAATTGGGAGGTTAAATCAACCTGCAGACATAAGATCCACAAACCAGCAGCAACGCTCAGGTTGTGTCAAAGCAATGTTTGCATGAAAGGCGGGGTTCCCAGCAGACGCTTCCTAAACCCACCAGACGGTACTGGTCCACTGCGGCCGGCCTTCTCTCCCCACCGTCACCATGTCGCCTCCGTTTCTTCCCTGAACCAGAAACGCTGCCCTCAGAGCACAAGGACGGTCTGACCGAACAGTCACGTAAATCCTCCTTCCTGCTCATTTTTCTGCCTTCAGCAACAACTTTGAAGATACAAGTTGCTGCCAAACACATCCGAGCCACTAAGAGGTGCATTGATTAGGTGTTGGACTTTAGTGGCAGCATGTCTGGGTGGTTGATGTTTGTGCATGTTGTAGCCGACTTCTACAGGCAACATGTGTAAGAAAAAGAAAAACAGAAAGAATTATAGCTAGCATATGCAAAACTAATTAAATAAAGAGATTGTGGCTAAAACAACAAAAAACAGACTAAAGCCAACCTATGCAAAAGAAGCAAACCAAACCAAACCAAACTCGCATAGCTGAGCTTTTGGTTCCCAACATCCTGGATTTTGTAAGTTTTGAAGCTGCAGCTTATTTACAGGATGCCAACATTACAGTCCTCTGGTTTCTGGTTCTGAAGTCAGATCAGCACGTCGGCATAAACACAAACTTCCACTGCAATAAACAGTGAAAAACGGCTCCACTGCCAGACTAGAGACAATTTCCTGTTCACACAGCTCCCTACATTTCTCTATAAGTCACAAATGTCTTTCCTTCTCTCCCCGGTGTCCTTTCTTCCCCATCTTCCCATTTCCTTATCTCACCTCATGCAGACAAAACCCACACACTGAGGCACATATATTTGTGGCGCAGTGAAAACATCTACCCGGATGGGAGAGTGTCCCAAAGGTCTCAGCCAAGAGCATGTGGGCTGATGAGGTGAAAGTAATCTAAATGGTGTGCTGAGCAGTGATGGCAGCACAGACTCTCATGGCAAATCATATCATCACACAAACCCATTGTGGCATATGGGCCTTTCCAGAGAGCGCCGTTTCTCCAGAAAGGGGGTGAAAGTGTTGAAAATGAGTTGCAGCTCCGCTGAGATGGGGGCGGGGTTACTCGCTCTCTGCAATCTCCCGTTTT
Source organism: Poecilia mexicana (assembly GCF_051168715.1). Classification (NCBI taxonomy): domain Eukaryota; kingdom Metazoa; phylum Chordata; class Actinopteri; order Cyprinodontiformes; family Poeciliidae; genus Poecilia; species Poecilia mexicana. The sequence continues at coordinate 11,803,125 of NW_028263383.1, read as the reverse complement.
CCTCACCGGGGTCAGCGACGGAGCGATGGGAATTGAACAAATTGCCACAAGTTAAAATAAAGTCAGAAAAACAGCTTTATGTCCTGAAACTGGGGAGGAAGCCAAAAGGGAATGGAGGAAAGGTTCAGGAGGTTTTCCCTCTGTGTGTGTGTGCATATTGGTAGACGTTTCCCTCATTTAGAGTTTTGTTGGTAAAGATGCTCTCTTGTCCCTGAGCTGGTTTCCAGAAGTGGAGCAAAGCATCTCCTGACACTAAAAGCAACTGGGGGTAAACGCAGCTTGATTCGTTTCTCAAGGACACGGCGACCTCTTCCCATCCACATAAAGCACAATTAAGAGCAAACAGCAGCGGCTGTTCTGCAAGGACAGAAAGCCAGCATCTTATTGTGCTGTAAATCACAGCAACACCTTCAGCTTCATCGTTTGTCAAGAGTTTTAATTATTTGAATGAGAAAAGCTGTCAAGGACGTTGTAATCGCCAAGAAATCTGTTTAATTTTCCCATTTTTACTCTAAATGCAGATTTTTCTCTTATAACATTGTTTACTTTGAGATTGAGTTTTGAAGAAATATCTGATTTCACGTCTCGTTTGGTGAAGGTAAACACGAAACGCTTCACAGATTTTCCTCTCAAATCAAAGTTTCACCTTTTGCTTAGGATTTCACTTGTGACGACATAATTCTCTCTAAATGCATTCCTTCTAAAGTTTTGGTCAATTTTGGCAGTAAAGCAAAATGAGGATTCAAAATTTCAACACAGCTTCCAATCCTTCAAGCAAAGTGGCAAAGATTTTTTTTTAAATGGACAAGTTATTAACAATGGATGGTTTGTCATTTTACAAAGCATAAAAACAGCAACTCTGTTGGATTGTAATCAAAATATGAACATAAAGAGGAATAAAATAAAAACGCCATATTTAAAAAAATACCATCCACATCCAGATGAAATAAATATTCATTTTGTGTCAGTAAAGAGGATCTTTTATTGTTCAGAAACATTCTGCCGTCGAATGTGCCGACTAAAGTTTCATGTTTTACAAAGTAAATCATATGGTAAAAATATAAAGTTTCAACAGTTTTATGGAAAAATCTTAGTCTTCCAGTTATTTCAATGTTTTTATTTAAAATAAAAACAGGTTTGTAAAGCTGAATGTAAAGTATAAAATATTCAGGTATGAATCTAAATGTCAGTATTTGTCATTAACAGAGTAAGAACTAATGCAGCCTAAAGAAATCTGTCAACTTTTAAATACAATAAATGTCTTAAAGTAAAATTTAATTCCTTTACCGGGAAATAAATGTTTTAGCTTTAAGTTATTCATCGTAAAATAAAATCTAGTACAGCGTGAATATGATTAAAATGTAACAATAAGAAAAACTCAATTTTCATTCCTTTGTTTTTAAAAAACTATTTTTCCTTCATTCGGTAACCGAATGATAAATTCATGAAAAAAAAAAACAATAAGTGTTTTTCAAACTGGAGCCTTGGCCGTTTCCACAACAAACACAATCATATAAATATATCTGTGTTTATATTAAAATTCATAAGGCTTGATAAGAGATTTCCTTTGCTGTGAAGAAAATCCAAAACGTTCAGCCCAGTGTGCGAGCCGAGATGGTTTAGTTTGTTTTGTAAAGTTTATTTAATCAATTATCTGTTTCAAGGCTCAACAAGTTTTTTGGGAAATCTGAATTTTTGAGAGAGAAATCGTTTTAGACAGATTTTCCTTCAGGATGATTGGAAAACTTCAAAAGGATCCATGATTGGTTTTAACAGTAGACTTTAAGAAATGGTTGTGAAAACAATACAGTAACACTGCATGTTTCGTTTTTATACATTTTAGTAAAATATTGTCACGTCGCCATGTAGATAATGCTGCAATGCATTCTGGGTAAATGACATATAGAGGTCCAACTGCAGTAGATCCGTCCGTTTATTAGCCACAGCTAGCTTACCAAAGGACTGTGTTTAAAAATGATAATGGATAAATCGCTTAAAACCGGGTCACCAAAGAAGAGCTGAAGATAAAGGTGGAAAGTTTCTGAGGGCGAGTTAACAGAACTTTTGTTGTTCAACATTTTTATGATTCATATTATTGCTACCTAGATCTGCATGCCTAGATCTGCATCTGTAGCTCTACGTCTGTGGCGGTGCTGAATGCGATACGATGAGGCGGTGAGCAGCGCTGTGCCCCACGCTGACTAACTGCATCTTAACGCCTAAAATTAAATTACTTATGTTGGGCTCTCTACTGGCTGAAAGAAAATGTTTGTTTTTGCCAAAGCAACTATTTTTCTTTTATGCTTCTAAAGTACAAATGGCCCTAAAGTGTTGTTAGTGCAAGCAGCACTTGTAGTGAAGAACTTATTTGATTTCCAGGTGCTTTCTGTCATGTAAATGACTCAAAATGGTTTTATTGTGGACCGTCACATTTATCACATTCACACCAAACGCGTTGAGCGTCCCGGTGCATTTTGCTCATCAAGCGCTGAACAATGACTTGATGCGTTTTGAGGGTTCGACGCGTCAAATACTGGATTTGGAAAATCTGAGCGTCAACCAACAGAGAGACGCCGCTAAGTGGAAAAATGGAACGTCGAGTAAGTTATAACTTTTACTGTTTGAAAATATTTTCCACATTTGAGCAATAAAAATCCACCCAGCAAAGACATTAAATAAACGTATTTATTTAGACCAGAAATGCAGGAGAAGAGTTTGAGGGACTCGTACGCCAAAGAGTCTCAACGTCTGACTTCACAGTGAACACACATCGAACCTGAAGCGTCGGACAAAACAGCGCCACCTTTCACATTAGGAGGAACAAATACAAAGAGTTAAGAAACTAATATTTTCTTTTCAGGTTGTGTGTAGTGAGATGTTGTGTTATTGTGAGGAACATTTTTAATTGGTCAGTAGTTCGCGATCCTCTGCCTGAAAAAGTTTGAGAAACGCTGATCTAAACACGAGTTTCAGCCAAACCTGGATTTTAGGACATATTTTTAACTCGTTTTAGGATAAAGTTTAAAATAAAGCTTTCCTTTCCTGGATAAGGTTGTTGCATTTCCCTGCAACAGTTTTAGAAAGAATGAAGAGCAAACCTAATAATACGCTCACACCTTTTGCTTCTTCCGCCGCTTGCTCGCCTACAGTCCTAGTCATCATCAGGAAGGTGAAGTGAGAAACGCTCCTCCGTGTTTGAAGCCTGTGTTTTCCTGCGGAGCGCGGCTGCAGCGCGGCCGTCTCCGAGGCGCAGCTGGTCTCTTATTAGCTCTGGAAAGCTCTCCAAGTGCTTGTGATGCACGGCTAATGGAAAAGAGCCGACCAACTCCCAGTCCTTTCATAGTCAATAACCAGGTCTGATGGAGCATCGACTGCAAGCCTAATTGAATCAACCAAACCTTGAGATTTTATTAGTTTCAGGAACCTTTTTGCTTTTCGTAAAAACGTTTATTTTCAAAACAAGCTCATAAAGAAGAGTTTCTTCTGATTTGCTCATGTTTTTACATCATTTACAAAATACTGCCAGCTGTTGCCTCATGATCACTTCTGATATTTTTTAATTTGAGCTTGAATTATCTGTAACTCATTATTCACCTGCCTGAGCAGAACATAACTGGACCATCAGTCCAGTTATGTTCTGGACTGAACATAACTGGACCATCAGTTGTCCAGAACTGCAGCCAGATTTTAACATTTTCTCGCAGCACAATTTATCCGGCTGGTCAGACATTTTGGTTTACTTTTATTTTCCAATGCTTGTTGTGCCTCACCAGGTCTGCAAACTAAAGTTGAATAAATCAGTAGCAGCTTCAGGACTTTGTAACCTTTCACCTTTAATTTCACTTCTGGTTTCTACAAATCAAATAAAAACTTTAAAATATATATTTTTTAAATGCTTAGTGTTTGCTTTTTATTTGGTTTTTGTTCACTAATGTTCAATAAACACCTGATGACTTTACAAAACTGCTACATGTATGAAAAAATGCCTGCCACACTTTATAGATTTCATTTGTAAAATGTGTTGAAAATAAAACTTTTTTCTGTCCTTTTTGCAGTTATGAGCTAGTTGTTCTGGTGAGTCGCATAAAATCCTGATAAATGTGGTTTTAACAAAATAAATCACATTTTAATGTGTGTAAATTACAGTACAGTCTAATTAATTCAAAGTCAGCTGTTTTTTAACCGATGACCGGTCTGTTGTTCTCCCTGTCAGGGGTCTTGCTGCCAGTTTTTCTGCCTCAGGCTTTCCTCCTCCTACATGAAGGTCAGCAGAATCCCACAGCACAGAAAGAGCCCAAAATAAGTCCAAATAATCATCTTTGATTTAGAGTTTGGTTTTCTGATTGTTGCTCAGCCAAATATTTGGCCTCCTGCTCCTGAACGAGCAGGAAGCAGGTTAAAGGCTTTGAATGCGAACAGAAAAGAGGAAAAAATGTTAAACTCAAAGTGATTTTCACGGCGGTGTGCTGAGGAAGGAGCACAGCTGTTCACCTTGCACACCTGCAGGCACCACACAGGTGAGACGGAGGGAAAGTGTTAATAAAGTAAAACAGGATGTAGCAAACGAGTCAATCTGTTAAAATAAAACTAAAACAGAGGTCACTGGGATCATTACAGAAAAAACTCCAGATTTACAACTTTAGCATCATAAATAAATCTGGATCATCCGTCTGTCTCAGAAAAAGAGAAAGTTTTCAGGGACGTTAAGAGATGCTGATGTTACGAAGCTGTTTTCAATTTGACTTTGGTTTTGTCAGCCACCTGCCGAGTCCTCTCACTCCTCTAATGCGGCTTTTATTCATCTTTTTTATTAATGATTTAGTTTCATCCGTCTGTCACCACCGTCCCTCCTGTCTCAGCTCATCGTCTCACCCACAGGTTCCTCCCACTGACGTTCGTCCTGCTGACATTTTTTCACCAACAGAGAGTCACGATCATACCTCATCTCTGCAGGGCCTAAAGGCACACTTCAGTTTGAGAGTGTGTGTGTGTGTGTGTGTGTGTGTGTGTTAGAGGAAAAGAGGTGATGGAGCAAAGGTGGAATATGTGGACTACCTCATCAGCTGGAGCTAAACTATGAGAGACAAACTTACTTTGAGGTTGAAGAGGTTAATGAGTTGGGTAGTAACTAGTTACATTTACTTGAGTAACTTTTTTTTAAGTACTTTTAGGAGTATTTTATTTGTACTTTTACTTGAGTAATTTTATTATTAAGTATTTCTGCTCTTTGGCTACATTTATATTAAACTGGATTCTGTCATTCATTTAATTACATATATGAAGTTGAGACAACATAGCTGAAAGTTTAAGGTATACGTTTTGCAGGTGTTCTGAAATGATTTCGCCCCCCGCTGTGATTCAGCGCCGTGTTTTCAGCAGGATTTCTCTGTAATTATCAAACCGACTGCTGTTTGATCTCAGTCTGCCTCTTTGGCAACACGAGCAATATTCCAGAAAAACTGGTTCAATAAGACAGCTTGGCTCTACAGGGGATGGGAAACATGTTTAAATTTTGTTTTTGGCTGACTTTTAAAAATAAATATAAAAAAGAAATTAGAAAAAAAATGGTTGTCTTTAGCCAAAATCCCAGCCAAGTGAATAAATCTCCATTTATTCACCTTCTGCCTAATAGTGCAGAAATAAATCCCCACTAAAACTTCAACTTTCCTCAAACGACGCTCACTGGCTTCTTTTTTCAAAATCCCTCACCCACTCTCTAATTGGTAGAAGTGAGGTGCTGCAGCTCTGAGCTCCACAGTCTGACCTGATCACCTGAACACACCGTGAAGTCATTAATCAAAGCGGCACTAAATCAGACCGACAGCTCCTCTAACAATCCAATTTCTGATGGGGATTTTGTCCAGCGGAGGTCAAGGTGCATCACAATCCAGCTTTTCTCCATATACATCAGCATCTGTTTACAGAAACACCTCTGCTGGTTTCCCAGCAAATCAAGTCGATTCCGTCTGTCACAGTTTTTAAACGTGAGGAACGCTAAAGCCCTGCATGATTTGGAGCATTTACTACTGAAGTTAGGCAAACTGGTGTTAGTGACGTATGCAGTACCAAGAAAGAAAAGGTGAATATTTTATTACGATGCATATTATGCCACAGAAATGTAAATCTGCAGCTGTGCTGAATGCGGTGAGCAGCACTGCGCCCCCTGCTGACTAACTGCATCTTAACACCTCAAATAAAATTATTTATGTTGGCCTCTACTGCCTGAAAGAAAATTATTGTTTTTACCAAAGCAACTCAAGTCTATTTTTCTTTTATGTTTCTAAATTAGAAATAGCCCTACAACGTCATTAGTGCACACAACACTTGTAGTGAAGAGCTTTTTGGTTTCCGAGATTCAAAGACAAAGCTTCGAATCCGTAAATTCAGAATCGCAAAAACTCAAAACGCCTCCAGCCGACTTGTTCATGGGTTTATCGTCGACAGTCACATTAGGAGGAATAAATATAGTGAGTTAATGTGTTACTGCAGGAGCATTTTAAGGTTAGGTGGTTCCTGGGTGCTAAATGGGGAAAGTGATCCTCAGCCTGAAACAGTTTGAGAAACACTGCAGAGGGAAAAATGGGGAGGAGCAACATTGTGATGCCTGGGTGTGTGCAGCTCTGCACAGGCGTTTCCGGTCTGCCTCTTTGGTTTTCTAAAGGGCAAATTGTGGTGAACTGGCAACAGAAACCAACCTGCAACTTTCAGATGCATTTTGCTCCAACACACCTGAAACAAAGCAGTTATTTAGCTCTGCAGAGACCCGGCAACAACAACGCTGATTCAGGCGTTCAGGAGAGGAGACAGATTTATGCTTCCAACTGTCAGTCTAAGAGTCCCACTGGTTCTGGCACTCAGACATGCATCAGTCATGAAGAAATAGTATAAAAACAGGGCAATGACTCAGTGTATTCAAACAAATGTGAAAAAGTAACAAATCGGGTCTTCCAGTTTGAACGTCAAGCCTAAGAAATAAAAAAAACTAACCCCGTTAAAATGACTCAAGCTTTTCTGCAGAGGTGAATAAGGAAAAAAGTGAGTGAAAAACACCAGAGCCGATGCTTCAAAGTGGCAAAAAAACATGTTTAAAGTTGGGACAATACAGCTAGCATCTCAGGTAATGCTAATCGCTATTCACTACAAACCTGCGCATATTTTATGACTCAAGAAAAGCAAAAAAACACTGTAGGAATGTGGCTGAATTGGACACCGTTCTACAGGAAATCATGTGCAATTGGAGGAAATGAAGGAAGAAAAGCTGAAGGTGAAACTGGATGAGGCTGAGCAGCGAACTGAGACACAGGATGTCATTCACTGGTCCAAAAATCTGTTCTTACTACTGTGCCTCATTAGAGCAACATATTGCAAAAATATTCCAAATAAGCAATCCATCATCAGGCTCCCTTCACCTGCAATTTAGGTTTCTTAGACCTCTGCGAATGTTTACATCCGATAAATACCCCGGATTCATTTAGAGTAAGCACTCCCCATCCAGATCACAAGCCTGACAAAACAACAACCTCTCCAGCTCAAGGTCAGGGGGGATAATTTCCTTTTCCACTGCCCCACATGAGCTCTCTGCCATTTGCTCGGTGCCTCTGCCTTCAAAGCCTGCAATGATTTCTTGGAAGCAAACATGGGTGTAATCAGCACTTGTCATGTGGAGAGTCTGGATCACTGGTTCAACCTTCTCTCGTATGCTCTCAACTATTAAATCTGCAGCTACACCAAATTATGAACTTCTTATAAATGTCACACACAAACAAAGTATTGATTTTTTGGAAATGTCACATAAGACCAATGGAGAGAACAGAGTGTTTTCACCTGCACTGGGTTTTTCACTAAACAATGGTGGATTTCTGCTTTTCTTTCCCCAACAGAAACATTCCCAGGAAATGTTTGTTGCAGCGTTAGGCTTTTGCTCAGGAAATATACCTGAGATGCACCTAAACATAAAAGGAAATAATTCACTGTAAGCTCATAATGCTGCTGCAGAGGAAAGTTAATCCTTCATAACACAGGTTAAGATCTTTTTTTAAGGTTATTTTCTTAATAATCACAAATGTGTTATGGGAACAATGCCTTTGGTTTTACTGTTCCCCTCTGTCACATTTAGGCACAAAGCAAAAAATAAAAATGCAACAAAGCTGTCAACAAGAACTTACAAGGTAAATTCAAAGCAGTTTTATCAGCTTAGTTTCTGCACTACTAACTTGTTTGGGAGATATTATGTGATTTCCAGACACAAAGTATCATTTTATAACAAGTAACTATGTCATCTTCATATAAAAGGCAACATGGTTGATATAAAAATGACATATGAAGCATTTTATACCAAATGCTATAAAAATGCTTGTGGTATAAGAAATAAAAATTTTACTTTCTGACTTAACGCCTTGAAATTAGGCCTCTGTCTCTTTAAGAAGCTCCTGCTCATTCTGAAGCTCCGCCTTCAGGAAGTCATCCCTGAAGGCGGATGCTAACATAGGAGCCCAACATGGCTCCTATGTTAGCAACGTTGCTCTGAGAAGTAGCTCCTATTATGAGATCAGCAGTTCTACCTGGTGTTTGCCAACTGCTGCTGGCTAGTCTGAAGGAGCGGGGAGAGCTGCAGCTCAGAGGAGGAGCTGCGCCTCGAAGGCGGGGCTAGGTCCACCCAGGCGTTTTACACAGTTCCTTTACATCAAGAACATACATTTCCTTTAATCCTGGAAATGTTCTGCAACTGAAAGAAGGCTGACTTTGTGACCGTCTTTATGTGGCTCTGAAGGTTCAGGTCAGAGGTCAGCCTGATCTCTAGTTTAAACGCATTTGTTCTAAAGTAAGGAATTTCAATGTGGCCTCTGCTCCACAACAGCAGTTTTCTATTTAATGGATAAAAAAAATGTTCATCATCCCTCAAGACACCAAAGCATTTAGAAGGTCACATAATCTGCTGGGTGTGTTGAGTAGTTAAAGGCTAATTTGGGTTTTCAGGGTCAGTAAGAGGCCACAGTGACTCACCTGGAGAGAGCACAGGTGTCACTAATAACATTAATGTTGGCTCTTTGCTGTTCAAGTGTTCCTGTGAGCTCCGACAGTGTGACTGTGACCCGCAGGAGGAAGAAACAGACCGGTGACTTCATTATTCACACCTGGGCTTTTCTTTCCATGACATGTCATAAATTTCACCTCAGAATGAAAAACATTATTTCATCGTTTTAACTGCAGATAAATCTGGTTAATATTTTTCCACTGAGTCAGTTTGAAATGTATTAATGTGAGATGAAAGTTGAGGACTTTTCAGGATTGTAACAATTACTGAATACTGTTACAAAGGAGAGCGCGATAAAAATGATAGAGATATGTAGTCTACCGACTAACCGTGGTGATGCTTGTTGACGTAACTAACCATCATCACTGCAGAGCAGGCAGGAAGCAGCGTGGAGGCAGCGTGAGGCAGCGTGGAGCAGCGTGGAGCAGCGTGGGGCAGCGTGGGGCAGCGTGGGGGCAGCGTGGGGCAGCGTGGGGCAGCGTGGGGCAGCGTGGGGCAGCGTGGGGGCAGCGTGGGGCAGCGTGGGGCAGCGTGGGGCAGCGTGGAGGCAGCGTGGAGGCAGCGTGGGGCAGCGTGGGGCAGCGTGAGGCAGCGTGAGGCAGCGTGGGGCAGCGTGGGGCAGCGTGGGGCAGCGTGGGGCAGCGTGGGGAGCAGTGTGGGGCAGCGTGAGGCAGCGTGGAGGCAGCGTGGAGGCAGCGTGGGGCAGCGTGGGGCAGCGTGGGGGCAGCGTGGGGAGCAGTGTGGGGCAGCGTGAGGCAGCGTGGAGGCAGCGTGGAGGCAGCGTGGGGAGCAGCGTGGAGGCAGCGTGGAGGCAGCGTGGGGGCAGCGTGGGGGCAGCGTGGGGGCAGCGTGGGGGCAGCGTGAGGCAGCGTGGGGCAGCGTGAGAGCAGCGTGGAGGCAGCGTGGAGGCAGCGTGGGGCAGCGTGGGGCAGCGTGAGGCAGCGTGAGGCAGCGTGGAGGCAGCGTGAGGCAGCGTGGGGCAGCGTGGGGCAGCGTGAGGCAGCGTGGGGCAGCGTGGGGAGCAGCGTGGGGAGCAGCGTGGGGAGCAGCGTGGAGGCAGCGTGGGGAGCTGTGTGGGGCAGCGTGAGGCAGCGTGAGGCAGCGTGGGGAGCAGCGTGGGGCAGCGTGAGGCAGCGTGGGGCAGCGTGAGGCAGCGTGGGGCAGCGTGAGGCAGCGTGGGGCAGCGTGGGGCAGCGTGGGGAGCAGCGTGGAGGCAGCGTGGGGAGCAGTGTGGGGCTGCGTGAGGCAGCGTGGAGGCAGCGTGGAGGCAGCGTGGAGGCAGCGTGGGGGGCAGCGTGGGGCAGCGTGGGGCAGCGTGGGGAGCAGTGTGGGGCAGCGTGAGGCAGCGTGGAGGCAGCGTGGGGAGAAGCGTGGAGGCAGCGTGGGGCAGCGTGGGGAGCAGTGTGGGGCAGCGTGGGGAGCAGTGTGGGGCAGCGTGGGGCAGCGTGGGGAGCAGTGTGGGGCAGCGTGGGGCAGCGTGGAGGCAGCGTGGGGAGAAGCGTGGAGGCAGCGTGGGGCAGCGTGGGGCAGCGTGGGGGGCAGCGTGGGGGGAAGCGTGAGAGCAGCGTGGGGCAGCGTGGAGGCAGCGTGGGGAGAAGCGTGGAGGCAGCGTGGGGCAGCGTGGGGGGCAGCGTGGGGGGAAGCGTGAGAGCAGCGTGGGGAGCAGCGTGGAGGCAGCGTGGGGAGAAGCGTGGAGGCAGCGTGGGGCAGCGTGGGGAGCAGTGTGGGGCAGCGTGGGGCAGCGTGGGGGGCAGCGTGGGGGCAGCGTGGGGGGCAGCGTGGGGGCAGCGTGGAACGGAGCGCGATGGAAGACCTCGTTAAAAAACGGATGCAAAAAGATAAATTATCTGGACCTGGTTCGGGTTTAGCGCGACGCTCAGGAGGAACGCGGCGGATGTCATGGTCAGACTAACTACAAGTTCCAGTCACAACACTGGGAAGTGTTTCTATATAGAGACATTTTTAATTCATTTATTTAGCTTTGATTTAATCTGGTAGTCAATGATGGTGCCCATCATTGCCAGATCTCCCTTAAAATTTTATTTTTTTTAAGGGAGATCCAGCAGCATAAAACTTAAACATTACATAATAAAATCCACAAAATTAGTATAAAACAAGTTTAACACATTTATATACATTCCACTCAATTAGTATGGGATTTCTTTCCCTGTTTCTATTGCAAGTTTTACACAAATATCAGGATATACATCACCTCCACCCATCACAATATATATGGTGATATGAATTTTATGCTATATTGCACATTCCTACTGTCAGATCAGCCTGTGGGAGAAAATGTGACTGTAAAAGAAACTACACAACGAAGCTGAGCAGATAAAAGCACCCGAACCGACGTTACTACAGATCCCACTGAATCAGACCAAGGAATGATTATCAACTAATTTATACTTTTTGGTTAACTGTGCACCATTCAAACAAGGTGGAGTCATGTTATTAAATATATTAGTTATATTTCCATTAAAATGTAGTTTCCTTTATGAACAGAAAAATCAGAAAATGTGATTTTTCCTGACATAGTTTGAAGTGTCAACCTTCTGTTTTACTATGGGTTCATGTTTATCTGTGAGGACAAATGAATCAGAGCATGAAATCTATTGCAGCATCTCATTTCCACCAAGTCAACATAAATAACTGTATGTCATACTAACAATCTGAAATTCAAACAGAATCTCTTTGCTTACTGTCTGACATTTGGTGAAAGAATAATTAACCACAAAACCTCCAATTAACTACTTTAAAGTAAAAGAATCATTGGCTGAGCACATTTTTGCCAGATCTGAATTATTTTCTTAAACACTGCTCATAAATGATTCACCATCATTTGCTTTTAACACCAAAGAGAAGAAGAGCGAAAAGCCAAACTCATCGGGTCAACAAAGAAACTGGATCACCTATTTTCTACTTGACTGCAGACGACTTTCTGAACTTCTGCAAAAGAGACGGCGTTTTTTTTCTATCTTTGAAAAACGACTCCAACTAGCTGAATAATTTTTGCTTGGATAATGTTGGACTAGAGATGCGAGTGTGTGTATAACAGAGCAGCTTTAGCCCCAGGCAGCAAGGTGATTGCTCACCTTCATTTGTCCCTCAAAAGCATCACAACAGTGTGTACACACACACATTTACACATCAAGCTGGAGCGAGAGAAGATGCAGAGAATAAAACCCATCAACTTTCATTTGGAGGGTTAAAAACGAGCCTTTAACATAAAAAAGTTTACGGCTCAGTAGAGCTGAGGTAGGGCTGTTACGATTTCTCAAATGATTCGAGTTCCGCAGTTATAAAAATTAATGGAGGAAAATTACCTGCTTTGCTTAGCGCACCGTGTTCCGGCTGGTGATTATTTGTGTTTCGCAACACTCTCACTTCCGCCTCCGAGTTGTTGACTAATGCTAAGGGCTAGCAGCACAACTTGTCCAGTCTTCAAGTCCGGTCCGGGGGGATTTCACCGATTCATGATCATATCGGGTTTTTATCGTTTTTTGGGGAAATGAGTGAAGCGATGCATGGGAGACAGCAGCCGTCCTCCTGGAGCTGCTGCCTGGTGGCTGTTCATACAGGACACATGCAGGCTGAACGCAGCGGGCGGATGCTGCTTCACGGACAAACCGTAAAATAAATGTCCTCCCATCCCGGATGGGCAGCAGAGCCGTACGTAGCTGGTGGACGTTTTCTGTGTGCGGTGAAGCTGCCAAATGGACGCAAAGCCAATAAATGTCTTGGCAAAGTGAAAGTTAATCTATTAAACTGACTTAAGATTTTGAACAGATTATGTAAAATTACATGTCAACTGAGCAAGATGATTGCTTTAATTTTAATTTTTTCTTGTTTTTACTTTGTTTGAAATTAAATAAATGTTGAGTTTTAAAAACTAATTTCAGGCAGTTATATTCACTTAAATATTGTAGCATTTTTATATCACTGTTTTGAGAACATTAAATATGCTCAAATGTAGCAAAGCTCCACGTAGATGCCTGCTAACGTCAGATAGTGCTTGTTGTGTCTGCAGAAACTCAAATATTTTATCATACAGAATATAATATATTCACAGAGCCTTCCTAAAGTCTCTTGTTTGCATAATTTAGCTGCAATCTTTCAAAAAGCAATCCGGTTTACTTTTATGAAAGTGGATTGATGCGAAACACTTTTAGTGCTGCATATTTGTTCAAAACTGACAAACTAAACTGACGGATGTTCAAACAATTCATATAATGTATGGAAAAGCTTATAAACAGAGTCACCTTCACACAGCTGATGGAGATAAAAACACAAGTCTCAAAATGTCATCTTTCCCTGCCAATAGCAGACAATGTTTCACAGCAAAGAGGCACACTACATCTCAGCAGTACAGTCTCAAAAGGGAGAGAAATAAAGAATATAAATTCACATTTCACAGTCACCATGTAGCAGAGGCCTAGTCAAAGCAACGCGGTGGGGAAATGCAGCGATAAAACCAGAGATTGACAACCTCCCATCATAACTTTGTGCATGAGGTGGTGTCGTCTTTTAACTGACATAAAAGCTGGGCTGAAATCACACACCGACTCACTTGTAAGTTGAAATTGTTGCCTCCGGCTCTGCATTCATCCATCAATCCAAAGCCACATGCATGTAATTTTCCCCTTAAAGTGAAAGCGAGAAAGACAGAAGAAGCAGTAGTTAAATCCCACACTTTCCACAAGTCTTAATGTAGGAATCTTTTGTGCTTGCTAATGGTGAGATCTCACATATCCTGTTTAAAATTTAACCAAATAACTGAACTTTTGAGTTCCAACATTAATTTGTTTCACATGCCCAGATTTCTATTCTCTGAAGAGAGAAAACTCTGCTCAGCAGAAAAGGTGTGAAGCCTTCAGAGAGGAGAGAACATCAATGTTTCTGCTGAAGTTTCAGAAGAAGTGGCCGACGGGCCAGTGCAGAAAACCTGAAAGGAACATTGCTTTAACTTTAAAAAAACTAATTTTAACTCATTTCTTTCATAACAAAAGAACCGTGGAGATTTAAATGGAAATTGACAAAGAAGCTTTAATTTTTAACAAGAGGTCCAATGAAGTTAGAACGACGTTTTTCAAGCAACGCAAGGAATGTAATGAAGCAAATTTGGGCTGCAGGAAGTCTTGAAATGTGAAAACTTAAAAGCAGCAGGAAAGAGCAAGAGGCTGGAAAACTAAATGTTTGATTTCAGACATATTTCTGAATCATTTCCTTCCTAAATCATCAGCATTATCCAACCTAAAGGCCAGAATCAGCAGTGGGTACCAATATTATGATGCTCATAATCATAAAGGCAGGTTGTTGAATTATGATTTTAACCCATTTTAAACTAAATTGATGTGTCAATTATCTCACCATCTCAAAGTACATATCAACAACTTTAATGGAAAAAAGTAAAACAATGAGCACAACATGATTTTTTTGTCATTCAGAGAAAAGATGCCATTTCTGATCCAGCAACAATTTTTTCATTTTATTCTTTTTGCTGAGACTTTTATATGCCCATGTAAAGTTTACATCTAGTTCTGTCCACACTCTTAATATCAAAGCTGAATCTTTTTGCTGAAGTTTGGATACAACAAAACAATCTTTCAATGATCTGAAGACGAGAATAATTTGCTTAAATGAACCTAAAACGTTGTTTTACGTTTATAAAAACATGGAATTTTTCTAACTGGTTTCTTAACTGGTGACTGTATGATGGTTTTATAACTTTTTACTTTTGTGTTTTTGATGTAAAGCTGAAATGTGCTACACACAAAGTCGAGAGCAGACGCCTTGTATTTCATCCTTCCGACTGTTCATTCTTGCGCATGCGCACGTAGAGTTTTATGAATCTATAGCTACGTTAAATCTGAAACTCGGTCTCTTTTGGTTTTACTTGAATGACGGTGGGGTTATGGAAAAAAAATAAAATCCCACTTCAGGGTAAAGCTCCATCAAAATAAACAAAAGCAGATAAAAAGCACAAGCAGCAGAATGAGCCATATAAACGGCAGTTTGGACGTAAAAACCTTTAGGTAAGAAATAAATCCAGCAGATACGCCTGAAGTAGCACCAAGACGCCTCACTGGCTGGCACTGCGGCGGAGTTCATACAGACTTTATGCCACTTCTAACAGCTTAAAAAGTATTCAAACAAAACCATATGCTAATAAAACTAAACACCAAAAAAAGACGACATTAAACACGTTATACTTACAAGAGAGTCGCTCATCAAGTCCTTAAATGGCGGAGTAATATCCGAGAGGTAAGCAGGTTTACTGGAAGCCAGATCACCAGTTTTAACCAAAAATATACAGAAAAACTTTGTTAGCAAAGTTAATTAAGTTTTTCATCAGGTCTTCGGTGCTTTCCTTCCAAACCCGTTCAAAGCTGGAGATGTTTAATTAGACATAATTCAGAACACCTGTGCAGCTGCATAGCAGGAAACAGTTTAAACATAAGATTTTTTAAGGTTTTTGTCATTCATTGTGGTTTAAATATGTCTGTTTTAGTGAAATCATGCTTTTAGTTTTGCTTATAAAGAATAAATCCGTATTAGCCCTGAGGTTGTGATGTAATATTAAAGCGGGGGAGTAAAGGACATCATTTAATTCTGCCCAACAGACTGTGGTGTGCCTCGTTTTATTATAGTTGTTGTTTGGTAATATATTTAGTAGCTCGGCATATATTTTCCACATCATATCTCTTTGGTTTACAGAGAATCAGCCAAACCATAAAAGCAAATAAGCTCAAAAGTCAATTTCCAGACTTAAAAGGAATGGTCAAGCAGCCTGATGCTGCAGAAAAACACTTGATCTAACATTTTCTTCTGGAATGAGAGGCTGTAAAGTTTAACACACTGAAGAGTTCATAGACATTACGACCTGATTTTATCGTACTTAGAAGTACTAATGTTGTCAAATCATCCAACAGATATCTTTTCTTTGTAATCACACATTTTGCCACATTTATTTTTTGGCTGAACTGCTTGAAGATAAAGTTTTATACCAGAAACTCTTAGGCTAAGTGCACAGGGCAGCCTAAAGTGACAGAATTCAGATTTCTTGGGTTTAATGCGACCTGTACCCAGGGGTGAAAGTAGGGGGGTACAGTAGGGTACTCTGTACCCCTAAAAGATTTAGTGGGGGTTCGCAGTACCTGCAAGAGATGGGAGCGGCTGTCTGCTGTAAAGAATCAATGGGTTCACTGTGCAGCCGTGACTGATTAGTTTTTCAAGAACAATCTAAAACACGACTTAATCGTGTTTTAGATTGTTTTCCCAATCTAAACGTTGTTGGACAGCTCCGAAATGCTGAGCAACACTCAGCACGTTTTTCCCATTTCATATTGTTTCTGAACTGTTCGTGCTTTGCTAGAGCAGCGGTGCGATATGTCGATTGCGGAAGATTTTGAGTCGATCTCGGCTTTAGGTGACAAACTGACGACAGGACGACATTAAACACGTTATAGAGCTTTGGAGCTGACGTCACAGCGTATGACGTTCGCTCGGCGCCATGTTTGCAGCCCACAGACCAAAACAAACTAGTCGGAACAACGGTGTTGTCATTGTATTAACGACCGCAGCAAAGTTGTTTTGCAAATTGGTTACTGGATATTCGTCCTCCGCGGAGTAAGGGACGTGAACGTTATTTAATCAGTACGGTAGCGGGTTAGGATGAACACACGTCTGCCTGTAAGTAACTTATACTTCAAAACGAGCCTTTTTGAAGAATATTATATTCTCATATAATTGAATATTATATGAGAATATAATATTCTCATATAATATTCTCATATAATATTCTCATATTAATATGAGAATATTATATTCTCATATTAATATAATATATTAATATGAGAAATTAATATATTATAGTTACATTCCCTCAATGGAATATAAACTAGTCAGTCCCAGTGACCATTTCACTCATGGTTTTTCTCCCATGTGCTTTCTGGGTAAAAATCAATCGAGAAACACACCTCACCCCCACCAGAGAAGGGAAAAGTTATGTGGCCCTCACAGTAAAAAGTTTGGGGACCACTGATCTAAAACAACACAGATCAGATTTTTCTTTTTTAAATGCGATCCAAGCCAACTGGATATCCAGTACTGTATCTGATCTTTACAGATGTGTCTGTACGTCCAGGTCAGGTTGCGTTCGTCCGACCTGAACGTCATCCATACTCGACAAACATCACTACTGTGCGCCCTGATATGAGGAAGCGGGAAGAAAAACTATGGCGGACCAAAATGAGGATTAGCTTGTTAATGTGCTGGCTCCGGTCGGACAACTTAAAAATCGTATGAGATGCTCCACCGTTAGCATCTATGTTTACTTCCGCAAACACTGAGCGCTTTTTCTTCTTCTTCTTCTTCTTTTTAATGGCGGTTGGCAAAACACTCTCAACGTGTGACGTTATTACGCCCCCTATTGCGCATGTGGGACACTTTCAGGTAGTTTGCAGCAGGTTTGCAGTTCACACTGGAGATCACAAATAAGTCGCATACATTTGGAAACGATTTAATTAAAAATGGGATTTGGGTCACTTCAGGCTGCAGTGTGAATGTAACCTTACCAACATGGGAAAAGCATTGATACACCTTAAACTTTTTTCTTTAAACCACAAATATTGGTAGTAAATGTTGGTACTACCAAGGGACTGTCACACTCCCTGGTGTCTGAAAGCATCTCTGTTTACAGCTGATGTCGGCTCCAGATCACGAGTTTTTACTGTTTATCAGCTTTGTCATGTGGCAAGGAATCCTGATCCAGTATCTGATCTTCCTTATCAAGAGTTACAAACACTTGAATATATTTTATTAAAAGAGAAAAACAACATTTGTCAGTGTCCCTGTGTATACATCAAATGTTCCTGGGTTTGTAGCTTTTAAGGCTCTAAGTGATGAGAAATGTCTGGTAAAATATTTTCCCCTCTTTCCTCCCTCTCTAATACTAATGTACCTCGCTGTGCACTAATGGTGGTTTAATTCAAAAGACATAATGAGCCACATTAGAGTGGGGGGAAAATTGCAGTAAGACTTTAAAATTTCTCTTCAGGTTTCACCTTTACAACGGCGATGAGAGAGAGGGAACAAAGACAAATGATGAGCAGCCAGGATCGCCCCCTTTCTGCACCAGGTTTCTGAATTTGAGTTGTGAAAAAAACTTTTTAATTTGAACTCATCCTGGATGTATGTGAGTAATATTTCATATTCCAAATAAAGTGGAATGAGGGTTTAATCCTGTACAAGTGGGAAGGTTTCCTACAGTGGATTTTAAATGAAGTGCAGGATCAAAGTCCCGGCTGCAGCTCAGAGACACCAGGGGAGATTGGACCTTTCGTCGCCTCGTCTCCTTCTCTTGTCTCCTTTCCTCTTTTCCTAGACTTGCTGAGGTTTTAGTCTCTACTTTTCCCCCGTCTCATCAGTTGTGATCTCTCTGTCTTTAATCTGCTGGTTTGCAGTCTGGTAGGCGCTGCATCCTTCCCTCCTCTCTAGTTCAAAAGAGCGGCCTCCCACTAAGCACCCCCCATCACCGCTCTCATCCATTTCTTTGCGGCTTCTCCCCAGTTTGCTCAGTAGGGATGTTTCATAGATCTGGGTAGATCTCCGTCTCGGTTTTTCTGTTTTTATCACTTCACTCGTTCTGATATTCCTTCTCTTCAGGCTCTCTGCTCCTCAATCTCAGATCTGTGATTCTGTAAAGTTGCACAAAAGCATTTGTTTGACATGTTTGTTTTGAATATCAGCTATTTCACAGTCCACATCTTCCTTGGACACTCATAAGACAAAAGGGTCCAAAGCAAACTTACATTAGTTCCAATACTGTTGAGTTGAAAAGAGTTCAGTTAATCCGTCTCTGTGGGATTCCTGAAAGGGTCGAAGTCAACCACTGAGTGAAGCAGTGGCAGCAACGAAATGTTCATTTTATGAATGGAAAATGGGCTTAAAGATGAGATGCAGAGATGACAGGCAATCTGTGCGACCAGCTGGCTGCAGAGTCTAAGGTGGAAACACACTGAGGAGGTAAATGCATTATTGAAGTTGTGTCAATTAACACGTTTTGGACGAGAGTGCACAAAGTTTGACTACATCTGAGATAAACACAAATTTAGCAGAGAAAACACAGAGTAGCGCATGTTTTCTAAAGAGTGGAAAGTTAATGTTAGACTAAACAAACTTTATCAAAAATCTGAATGTTCTTAAAGGGCCGGTTGTGCCAGAATGTATTGATAAAACCCATTTAGATGTTAAAATATTAATAAATAGCAGTTCCTCCAGGATATTTTGATTGTTTTTGTGATCAAAATCACATATTTTGTAATGCTAATTCAGAAATATTTGTAAGAAATTTTCATATTTGCACTAATGTATGATGTTAAATGTAACTTTTTATTACTCGCTGTACTGATCACGGCCTATAACTAAGGCAGCAGTCAATCGAACTAAATGTTTTTGGCCAATTTTTAGAAAATTTGCAGCATCTAAAAAATGTGGGAATCTGATGATTTTGTGTGAATTTTGATGATTTGTGAAAAATTGGAGGAACTTATTGTTGTAATTTGGAGACTAGAGGGCCACATAAAAAGCTACGGCGGACCAGATTTGGCCCCCAGGCCTTGAGTTTGACACATGTGGATTAAGTAAAAAAGTGACAAAGTAAATGTTAGCAAAAGCGCTCCATCTAGCAAAGAGACACAGCGAAACACAGAGGGCAAAGAGAATTCAGTTTCTGGGTCAGAATTACTTTGTATGGAAAATGTAATAAAAGAAAACAGGAAAGATTTCCTAATTTCCTCATCCACTTTTGCAGGATATGCTAAAACCCGGGGATATTCTCTGTTACATTTCTGCAGGATTGAAACCGATTCTTAAGCTTTCAACAGTACTTTTCTTTTCCACAGCTCAGAATCAGACTCAACCTGTTGCCAACACACAGACACAGTCACTTCTGGAGTGATCCTTTGCCAGCTTCACTTAAAAAGGGACAAAAGAGGATGTGAACTGAAGTTTACCTCTCGCTCCGCAGCAGCAGTGTTTGTGG
The DNA here is from genome assembly GCF_051168715.1 of Poecilia mexicana. Taxonomy (NCBI): domain Eukaryota; kingdom Metazoa; phylum Chordata; class Actinopteri; order Cyprinodontiformes; family Poeciliidae; genus Poecilia; species Poecilia mexicana. The sequence goes on along the minus strand of NW_028263383.1, from coordinate 11,783,047 downwards.
AAAAACTGAGAACTTCAGGCCATTTCTCACTTTTTCTCTGTCAAAGCCTTGCAAGAGTTTTCAGACTTGGTGTTGGGGCTAAAGTTAAAACTGGGTTCAAGGAAAGGTAACTGAGCCACGTGGCTAAAAAAGTCTGATCAATAAAATCAAGTATGTTTCTACATGGAGACATAAAGAGGGTTAATTTGGACGTGTCATTCTGCGGGTTCAGGTTAACGATGGACACTTCAGCGTCTTCTGCAGTTAAGAGAGACATAATACACTTAGCAACCACTTCTATCCCACACACAGAATGACAATATATGACACTAATTTGCACCCACAAATGTTTGCACACAACCATTAGAGGAAATCACCACACATATGTGACCACCCATTAAAAATGACAATCAAATCCCAGCATGGAGCGGCAGACGAACCGAGATTCATCAGCAAGCAGAATGAGGGGAGGCTATAAGAGGGCAGAGAGAATGGAGGAAGATGCAATCACCTCCTCCGCAAAGCCGGGTTTGCATTGTTCCAGCAGACAACGTGTTGGTAATTTGCACCTTAATAGGATGGCCAACCTCTGGGGCGAAACATGCTCTTCAAATAGTCCTCTTTCACAAATCTTGCCTAAAGCCTGAGGGCATGAACACGGAGAGGTTGAGCTGCTCCACATGCAGCGTTTGTGAAAAAGCAGCACTGCCCCCTTATGGCCATCTGTGGACTAGCAGGAGAGGAACTTTGTAATCAAAATTATTAGTTTTGAATCTTTATCTCATAAAATATCAAAAGATTCTATGCATAAAATTATACCATAAGAGAGAGTAAAACGATTTCACGTAGTGTTCTAAGTTTTGATGAAATTTGAGTATTGTAATAAAATACTGAAAGAAATAAAATACATTTTTAACTCCTGATGAGTTAAAAATGTATAAGTTGTGTTGATCTGTGTTGAAGGTAATTCAGTTTTAGTAGACTGGGGCTGAAAGAAGCTCATAAAAGTGTCCAAAACAGAGTCAAGTTCATTTCACAATAGATTCATTCATTCTTTTCTGACCATAGATAGCTTTATGCTTTCATCTGACTTATTGTTCTCTGAACTGATTAATGTGGATAAAAAATGTAATAATTATGTCGCCTCATGGCAGATCACGAAGGGCCGAGCTGACAACTGAATGTCACAAAAAGGTAAAGTATTTGTGAACAAGAAGAAGACTTAAAGGATCACCTGGAGTCCTTGGAGCCTCAGGTTGCAGTCGGTGGGTTGCCTGTTATTTATCTGTAGACGTCACAGAGGAATGTGAGATTCAAGGACGCTGACCTCAACCTTTTATAAGCAGAGGGAAACCTTGAGGACTCGTCGTGACAAATGGCTGGAACGACTCTGAAACGTGTCTCTGTAACTTTTGACGACCAGTGAAATGGTGCAGCAAGGACAGGGAGCAGGAAGCAGTGTGTACAGCATGTGCATGTTTCTAATGACAGAAATTCACATTTTTCTTGAAGTTGAAGATGATATGGTGATTTAAAAAATGCCTCACATTAAACGTCTAATGTGAGGCTCCAACTACAACTACGACTTCAACCGGTAAATATTATGATCTAAAAACGCTTTTTAAAAACCATTATATCGGAGACTTTCGCTTTCTTTCCGGCCGATAAATCGACAAGCAAAGCAACGTCTCTCCAAAATAAACAACCTTCTGTTGTGAGACCTTGTTGACATTTGCAGTTCAAGATCTCACAGTCAACTGTAGCTGCTAATGAACCTGAATCTCACATTCCTCTTTTCATGGAAGGGGAATAAAAAGAAGGTAATTGATTTGAGCAGACGGTATCATTGGCTTGATCACGTTTCCATTCTGGGTTTTAAAACCCCCAAAGAGGCAGGAGGAAACAGAACTTGTAGTTAGTAGCTGGGTTCATAAAAAAAGTGTTAACCATCTGGTGTTTTAAAAAGCATAACTGGTAAACTTCAGAGATGTCACAAACTCAGTGAAATGTAGACATTCATTAAAGGTAACTGCTTTTAGAAGCAAACACCACTAAAATAAATTAACTGAAAGAAACTTTTAAAAGTTTAGTTTTTAGCTGCTTTGACATTAAAATCATGCGTGAATAGCTTGTTATCGCGATGTGTCATTAAAAATCATGGCAGAGACGTGAACATTTACATGAGTCTATGTACATGAGACCTTAAATCAGTCGTGGCGTGTTTATCTGTCAGCCAATCAGAAGAGACGTATGCGACGTTTGGGGGAAATTGTAATCTTGATTTTCCACGAATGAATTGTGCGATGCTGTGAGGGCTCAGATGGAGCGACCGAAAAAACAAACTACAAACCACTGAAGAAGACTACTTCCTGTCTTCTTCTTCACGGCTTTCGCCTGTTGTAACATCCGACGAAACTAAGGCTACTTTCACATAGTGCAGCCTGAAGTGACCAAACTCCGATTTATTTTTGCCTTAATGCGACATGTATCTTATCTTTTCATGACAAATGCGACTCGGTCCACTTGGATATCCGATACATATCTGATCTTTTCGAACGTGACTGCACAGCCAGGTGGCATCATCTCGTTCATCGACTTGAACGTCATCGATACTCAACAAACGTCACTATTCTGTGCCCTGATAAGCGGGAAGAAAAATAACAACTATGGCGGACAGCAATGAGGAGTGTTAATGTGCTGGCTCCGGTCGGAAAATCGCGAGATACGCTCCACCATTAGCATCTATGTTTACTTCCGCAAAGGCTGAGCACTTCTTCTTCTTGTAGGTAAAACACTGAGCTTTTGCGCCCTCTACTGCGCATGCAGGACACTTTCAGGTTGTTTGCAGTTCTCACGAGAGATCACATACAAGTCGTATATATATTTGGAAATGTGAACGATTTTACAAAAAAGGGATTTGGGTCGCTTCAGGCCGCAGTGTGAACGTAGCCTATGTATTTTCATTACATTTTTATGAAATATATCTATTTAAATACGGCTGAAAACCACCTCATCCCAGCGCAAAAACGTTTTATGGAAAAACGTGAGTTTTTTTTTTTTGATTGACGTGTTTCCATAAGCTAATTTATTTTTCTTTATTTCATTTTTTTGGTTAATGGAAAAGCAGTCCAGTCAAAGAGTAACATTTTAGCTTCCCGAAGGGCCGTAACATATTAATTAGTATTCACATGACAGAGAGAGAAATACTAAATTTAAAATAAGACATGACAGTTTAATGAACCATCTTGCTTTTAGATTCTTACATACATGGCAGCAAATGCACATAAACCCAAGGGCAGATATGCTGAGACGTTACAGGTGACGGAATATCTTTCCAAGCTGTTTTGCTTCACAAATTTTGATTTAGACAGGAATATGCTAAAAGCCAGCCCCCGTGTGTGAGCACGCACCTCAGGAGCCAGGTTTCCGTTTTCCCACCTCCTGCTCTCGGCTTCTGCTCCCGACAAAGTCACAACTTCAAAGTCAAACAGCGGAAAGGTGAGACGCGCGCGCACACCGAAGTGAATGCAGGTCGCACACATTACAACACCTTGGAGTCCTATTTCCTTTTTTTCCCTCAGTTTCCTCTCCTGCCATGCAGTGGGGCTCCTTCACCCTTTGTGACATACTTCCAGCTGTGAGGTTTTTCATTTTGTTTTAGAGAAATCCCACCTGGATCTGAGCTTTAACTGTCTTCAGCCCATCGCCTCTAACAAGATAATTAGTGAAACCTTTCCTCCCCACTTCCACTCAACAGTCAATTCAAACCAAAAGGAAAATATTTAAACCTCATTTTGATTTAGGTAAGTATTCTTGCTTAATAAGAATGATTTGCTGACTTATCCCATGTTTTACATCCCAAGTATGAGACACAATCCAGATTTTTTTGTCCTGATCTATATCTTGAATAATACTGTTTTTTGAATAAATTTCAAACCAAACGGGGATTAAATCTGAGTGCAAAACCAGCAGAAACTCAACTTTAGGCGAATCTTGAGCGTTGGTGGCTTTTGAACTGGAAATCCTGGTTCATTTTATGTTAATACCACCAACTTTAAGCCATAAATATTTTTTTTCTTTTTTGCAGAAATTAGGTTTGGTCTCTGAAATGTACTCATATATTTTACCTTTCTACATTTTTCACTGTACAGATATCAACTTTAATGTGACTTTTGTGATATTAGGTAAAAACACAAAATAGTACATAAACCTGAAGAAATGTATTTATTTCTTTTCAAAAATCTACAAGTGTTTGCATTTGTATGTATCCTTCTGGTTAATACCCATCAATAAAATAAAATGCAACCAGTTACTTCTGTCTGAACTAGACCATTAAGCTGCCCAAGGTAACTCTGGGGGAGCTACAGAGATCCTCAACTCGGGTGAATCGATTCAGAGATTCTCTCCAAAAACCTGGGGCAAGAAGGAAACCATAATCAGTCTGGATTGGAAATAAAATCAGATCTTTTTGTGGCTGGTCAGCCCTTATGTGTGCATCCAAACACAGAGACTTCATCTGACACGGGAAGGTCGATCAACCCGACTCTGACAGTAAAACTTTAATGAACAATAAAAAGCAGGCCAACCTTGAGCGCTCTCCAGTTTGGATCAGATCTGATAAAGTGCCGAACAATAAGTAGATGGGCAAAAAGAAATAAAAGTGGCATTAGAAGCGATTTTCTACCTTATAAAGCAGAGATGTCAAACTCTTTTTCATTTTGGGCCAAATCAACATCACGAATGCTCTGATGGCCGGCTGTGCCAGAATGTAGTAGATAATATTGATCATCTTTTCAGACCATCCAGGATTTTGCAATTGTTTTTGTGATTTTTTTCAATAAAAATCTAAATGTTTGCGGTACTAATTTAGGAATATTTACGCGTTTTACTCACCATATGGATTATAACTTCAGACCAAGGATGAAGCAGCGGTAGAAGTAACACTGCCACCTGCAGGTGGGAGTGAGCAGTAATTTAGATCCAATGTTTTTCAATATTTTTACCAAAGTTCTGCAATAAAATCACAGTTATGTATTAGAGTGAAAAAGTTCTGGGATTTGTTGAATTTGTGTGAATAATTCGCTAGAAACAGAAGAAACTGATTTATGTAATTTGACAGGAAATAGATAACTGATTTGATCTGATTGATAAAATAACATTTAGGCACACAGTTAACAGTTCTGCTTATGCATCCTTTTAGAGTCTAGAGGGCCACATAAAAAGCTGCGACGGGCCAGTTTTGGCCCCCGGGCCTTGAGTTTGACACATGTTTATTACAGGTGTTGAGATAAAAACATCAACAAATAAACATCAAATTCAGTTTGAATAAACAGAAATCAGTGATTAAAAATATGTAAAAGTGAAAACTGATTTTCTTTAAATGTAACATTTAATGATTGCAATATTAATTTTATAGGAACTGTAGATCTTTAAACATTTTTTTCTGATTAGATTTAGTTTTCAGCTCCAAAGTTCTGCTTCCTGAGGTCAAATTCAGCTGCAAAACAATTTTAAAGATTGTTTTAACTAAACCTGCATGGATTTCAAAACATAAATAATAAAAATAAAGACACCAACTGTCAGTTTAACATTTTATTCATAGTCCAAATTAATATCAGTAGACTCCGAGAAATAAAAGTTAATTGTTCCTTTTTTAAACATTCTTTTAAACAAAAATATAACAACTATTTACAATCACTTGTAAAAAATACATAAAAAGCGTACAAGCTAAATTCATGTTTGTCTTTCTAAAAGACATAAGTTACAACATCTATAGGTGTGAGACGGAAAGCTAACGTTTAGCCACAGACCGAGCTAATACCTCTATGTACAAGATTGTGCAGCTCACTCTCCACATTTAAGCTTATTGTGCATTTCTGCTGTAATGCCAGGAGACGTTTACACAAACACACACAAACACACACATCCACATCTCTCTTATTGCGTTCCAGGAAACAAAGAAACGGACGACAAAGGGCTAAATTATATTCTGAGGTGAGGGAATTGTTGTTTTTCTCATTTTATTTTCAAAGAAACACAATCGTGTTTTTTAGAGACGAAACAATAAAGCTGGGCCTTTTGATAAAACAAACACTAATTAGCATTTTTGAGTTCTAAGAAAGTGTGGATTAAAATTAAAAAAGGGGAAAAACAGAAATATAAAACTTTCCTTTTGTTTTTTTTGTTGCAATTTTACTGAAGTAAAAAAATCAAGAAATTAATTTTTCAGCTCAAAGATTCAATAAAACTCCAGAGACACAAAGAGAAAATGTTTGATCGATTTAAACTTGAAGAAGCTTAAGCTGTTCAAAATGTAGACCACTGCTGAATGAATGAAGCTTAAAGGCAGCATCAGCATGGAGCTTCTTAAAAGGAACTCACTGCAGATCCTCCTGGCTGCAGGAGAGCGAGAGAGAGCAGGGCTTCAATCAAAAAACACACTGCAAAAACACTACATCTTATCAAGTAATTTTAGTCAGTTCTTTTAGTGCAAATATCTTAAGAAAAACTAACTCAAAAGTAACCTTTCAGCAAGATATATTATTATTTTGAGTCAATTATTCCTCCATATTATTTCACTTATGATATGGGAAAAATGTCAGTTATTAATGAATTTATCTGCTAATGCAACTAGAACATTTTAATCAATATTAAGTATTTTTTGACTTAAAACAAGCTCTTATATTTTGCTGAAACTAACTTACAAGCTGAAGATACTTGTAAGTTAGTTTTATCTTATTTCAAGTCCTTTTGCGATATTTGCACTAGAAACTAGACTAAAATGCCTGGTAAGATTTTGTGTTTTTGCAGTGCAGAAGATCAGAGTTGCTTTATTTATTCGTTTGAACTTTAATCCTATCTGTAGTGCAACAAGCTGGATTTGGAAAATTTGGCGGCTCTTTGGAAATCAAGACGTAAAGATTCACATGTTTTTGCAAAGCTAGTTCACTTATTTATTGTTTTATTTTAGAATATTATCAATACTTTAACAACGACTGTTTTAATTATTTCTCTCTTTCAACAGAAATCTGAAAAACTTTGCACAAATTCAGTAATTTCTGTAACACTGATTTCAGTTTAAGAATACAAGTAAAGGAGTTGTGCAAAACGTCAAAGTGACATTAAAGACAAAATTCCAAGAGGTGAAGGCAAAAATAAAAGCTTCCAGGCAAGCAGAGAGAGCAGGCAGGTAGAAAGTTTTATGTTTAGCTGAATGTGGAATTAGAACCAGGATTTTTCTCTTCAGTTCAACAAAAAGCTCCTTTCAGTGTCAGGAGTTTGCATGAACTCTCCTCGTCCAAGAAGGCAGGAGCCTTCAAAGCAGAACTGCAACTACACAAGTTTTGTGTTGGAAACATGTGAGAACAGCGAGGAAATAAAAAAAAAAGACTTGTTCTGATCCCAACACACACACACACACACACACACACACACACACACACACACGCACACACACATGCACACACACACGCGCACACACACGCTCTGCTACATCCTCCCAAAACTCAGCAGCAATTACACTCAAAGATCCAAAGTTGCAGCAAATGAAGCATCAAAACGGGAGAACACGTCAAAAAAAGGACAAGAACCAAAACTAATTCCTTTAGCTTTCAACAAAAATATTCAAAAATATCCTCTCTGCACATTTATACAGACTCAGTTTACATTAAATTATGGCAAAGGAACAGCAAAAATATATATGTACAAATTTATATATCTGCTGTGAGTATCTATATATACTTATATATATTAGCAGTGATCATTTCAAGTCTTTGTGTGGCAAAAACAAATTACAGGAAGCAAACAGAACAGAGACGGAGGGAGAAAAAGATTCCAGTTAAAAACAAAAAAAATCATTTCTGTACAAATCTGCTTCTGCTTTCAAAACAGATCTTCAAGCGTTTTCTTTAAATATTTTACAAAACAAGTATTTTGGGAGATGTAAGCCAGGCAGACTGTCTTTGTTGCACCTCGTCTGAGTGAGAAGAGCTACAAAAAAATGCTGCGTCAGCAAAAAATAATGCTGCATTATAAACAAATTTACAACTGAACCCTCTGCAGCTCGTAACTCGCAGACAACCAGTAAACACTGCAAACAAAACACAGACGCCGCCACGTAAACACTGTCCTGTTGGTTTTGGTGTGTGTGTGTGTGTGTGTGTGTGTGTTAATTTATTGTTTTTTTACAGCGCCTGCAGTAAATCGAAGGTTTTTTACTCTACAGGAGGCAGCGAGGCATTTGTTCTTCAGCTCATTAAAACCGAGTTTAATCCAGGTTTTACAGAACGAGCAGGAAGCAGCGACACGACGAGGCGAAGTGACGCAAAGTTTCAGGACGGGACGTGCTGCGCAGACACGAGGGATTTCTGGAGATTTTCTCTTTTTCCACCTTTTGAAAATATTCATCAGTGCTTTTTAGGTTTAACGATTAGAAAACTGGATTTTTTTTTCCTTTTGCGTTCCCTCAATAATTTACTAGTCTTCATAACTGAATACTGAAAGTCTTTCTGCTGTTTTCTGCTCGTTAGTATCTCGTTTTTGAAATATCTGAAGTTTGTATCTTTTTAGGATAGAAATGCTCCACAAACAGACGAGTAAAATACAACAGCTCTCTTTTCATTCCTTCTAAGATATAAACTATTTAGTTATTTTAAAGACACCTGACAGGTTTGATTGATTTTTTTGTGTTTGTCGTCTGAAATGTTAACAAAGGGTCGTTTCCATGTGCAGCCACATCTCAGATACAAACTAATGTAAACATGCAGTTAATAAATCGATAATAAATCAGATTTATGCACCAAATAGTTAAGAAAGCATAAACATGTTTTCTTTAAATGTGCAATTTTAAATTTGTGACATTTGTGACTGTAAAACAGACCAGAGTGGTTTTGCTAATTCATTGTGAGGGAACGCAAAAGAAAAAAAATCTTAAAACACTTAAAACTCCCAGCATCATCTGTTTTGAGAGCTGTGGATCTTCATAATTTACATTCAAGTTAAAAAGAATGAAAGCAAGGAGTTCACATTTGCAAGCTCAGAAATCCAGCCGATTAAAGCAAAACGTCAAGTTAAAGCAAAGACGACAAAACGTGCAGATGAGTGAGCCTGGAGAGCGAATGGAGGTACGTCGGTCCGCTTTTCCAGCGGGGCATAAATATCGTCTCTGTTCTTCTAAAAGTCTGTCTCCTGCGATGCCATCGCCTCTTCCAGCTTTGTTCACAAGTTCTCTTTTTAAAAAAAGTCTCTAAAATCTCTGATTTGTGAAACGGGTCCATAAAAGTCCAGAGGTCAGAGGTCACACGATGACCCCCGGCTGATGAGTTCACACCGCCGACACCTGTTCATCTGGAACAGAGGAGATGGGACAACATTTCACTTTTTTAGTGCAACTCTGAAACAAAGAAGCAAACAAACAAACAAAACCATCAACTATTCAGCAGGCAGTGAAAAATACAGGAATTAGTTTGGATAAACACGAATGTTTCGACATGTGGGCCAAAAACCCACCTAAAAACAAAGTGGGCCGATATCTGTATATCCGATACGACGTATTGTCTGACGTTTGTGTTTTCTGCATTTTTCATTTTTTTAAGTATTGTTTTTATTTTTAATGTTGGAAAGGATTTTTACGACTGTGTGACGGCGCCGCTGTCGGTCGAAAAAAGGAGTAAATTTCCACCAAAAACTCAGAAAGTTTCTCTCAGAAATATTCTAGAAACATTTTCATTTGAAAATCAGAATTTTTTTGTAGAAATTGTTTGATATTAGTCTAAAATGTTTATTTTTTTCTAGCAAATTTCCTTGTAATTTTCTTACTACCTTTTTCCTCTACAATGGTCCAAATTCGCAGCAGTAAATTCTGCTGTATTAGAAGAAAAGTGTCTGATTTCCAGTTTCTTTTGGGCTCAACTGAATTTATTTCCAGTGATAACAGGATTTGTGTCTCTTTTATTCACAGTTTCAGTTGAGTATGGTTTTAATTTCATGTTTATTTATTGTTTTTGGTGATGAAGTGTTCCTGACAAAACTGCATTAATTATTAATATATCACTTGCAAATGGTTTCAAATCAACAATATTATCACTTATTGAATTAGACAGTAATGTAACAGCGTCTGACATTTTAATATATTTCATTTTTACATTTAGAGAATTGAGCTGGTTCTCAGTTGTTGCTTCCACAACTGAATAAAATGGAAGAATAATAGCTGATGGTGTCCTGGTTGTGCCGTACCGTCCTCGCTGTCAGCCAGGTCCTGTGCTGGGGGGACGAGGCTGGGCGGTCTGGACTGGCCCTGAATGGGGCTGGCCGTTCGGAGGTGAAGCCTCCGCGCCTCGGCCAGCCCGCTGGCCGCACCGGGGCTCTGCAGGAGCTTGCTCCTCTGCAGGGCCACGCTGTAGTCTGGAGGTCTGAGGTGAGGAGGTCGGGGGGCGGGAGACCCCGGCCCGCCGCCTACTCCGTCTGCGACCCCGAGGTCGCCCAGAGCCAGACCCTGGTAGCCTGGAGGGGTGGGAGGGGGAGCTCGGTAACGCTCATCCTTAGTGGGGGACGTGACACAGTACACTGGATGGATGTGAGGGTGGAAATAATGGGAGGATGGAGGAAAAGAAGGATGTGATGTACAGAAAACAAAAGGGGGAAAAAATGGAAAAATTAAATAAACTTCATGAACACAACATGCAAAACACGGGAAATTAAAGGGCAGTATTATGTTTCCCAGCGCGATCGAGTAACTGCGCCAACTGTAGTTATAAAAATGCTACATGTATCAAATATGATATTTATGAAATTAAAATCAGGCCTCTGTCTCTTTAAAAACTCCTGGTCTTTGTGAGACTCGCCTTCAGGAAGTCGTCACAACACGGCTCCTCTGTTAACGTGTGCTAATTGCTGCTGGCTAGTCTGAAGGAGCTGAGTGCCCAGGAGTTTGGAAACTGCAGCTCTGAGGAGGAGCTGCGCCTCGAAGGCGGGGCTAAGTCCACCCAGGCGTTTTGAACAGCTGACTGGTTGTCATGGAGACTAAAGGATTTCTCAAACGTTCATGAAAGAATCAAAGCAACACTCCAGGTTTGTTTTTGATGAAGTAAAAACATTTTAACATGATGAAAAACTCAGAAAAATAATACTGCCCTTTAATAGAAAAACATAAAACTAATAAGATGGATGACAGCAGTGCATAAAAAAATCCCTTAGCTGAAACGGGTGATGGTGTGTTTGTAGATTTAATAAAAAATAATCAAATCAGCCTACTGGCTAATACATATATTTAATTTTCTTATATAAATGAATCTTTTCTGCTCGTTTTGATTTTCCTCCTGGACAGACGGACACGCATGCAGGACAGGAGGTGAGCGTGAGCGCTGCTCGGCTGCGTTCATCCTGATCCCTCACCTATCAGGCCCTTCTCTGTGCTCGACGTCACCGTTTTGTACGAGGCGTCTGCGCTTTGCCCTCCTTCCTCGTTGGCCGGCGAGGAAGGAAGCTCCGAGGCGTTTCGCCGCTTTATCGTTCCGTAATTCCCCTCGTAGTTATCCGACAGGGAGCCCGACGACGTCCGGCTCTCCCGCGCCGCAACACTCAGATCTGAGCTGGAGTCTCTGGTGAGGCGGCCGGCGGCGGCGTCGCCGGCCCACGAGGGCCCGGCGGCGTCCGCCTCGGCCATGGTCCGGCCCAGCAGCGGGAGTTTGAAGCCGCTCAGGTGCGTGTGGGGGAGGGAGAGCGGGTGGCCGTGGATGCCGTGGTCCCAGGGCCGGCAGGACGAGGCGGGGAGGATTTGGAAGGATTCGTGAGAGTTGGAGGAACAGGAAGTCCAGCTGCCGCGGCCACTGTCCACCACCGAGTCCAGGGACAAGGAGGCGTGGTCCGGGGTCAGCTCCTCCGTGGAGAGGGAGGAGGTGAAAGGTCGCGCTGCATGTCCTCCTCGAGCCACGACTGAAGAGCTGATAGACAGGAGGAGAGATGAAATGTTTCACTTTCTGTGTTTCATGTCACAATACACTTTTAATACCTGGATAACAACGTCACAGACAATATTCCACATTTACAAAGATTGAAAAAAGCTCCTCGTTTTTCTGCTAATCTCAAAAATTACATTTAAATGACTCATTTAAATTAATTTGATGAAACTGGGAGTTCTGGTTACCAGCTGATGAAAGACGAACATCAGCCTCTGTTTGCAAAGGCAATAAAGGCAGAAATGGCTGAAGGATAAAACATAATTTACTAAAGAGACCAAACAGAAATCTGTCCTCCATGATGAACGACGTAGGGAAAAGGTTCCTCTCAGTGATCCGGCTGTTTGATTCACTGACTGTATTTCACAGGACAAACCAGACAGTCAATGAAACCGAGCCGTATTTCATAAAACAGGCCGATGCTACAAAGCAAGGCTGCCAAGGTAATATAATATCAGAGAGGAAGATATTTCAGCTTTGTCTTTATGAGGCAGATAGGCCTGATTATGGGCAGATAATAAAGAAGCGTTGTTGTTTACTCAGCCAGATTAAAAAGCCGACACTCTGTCCTGGATAGAGAGGAGAGCAGTAAAACACAGGGATGCTAATAAACAGGTGTTATTTTTTATGACTTCCAGTTCTTGGAGTTTTTAATGAGGATGGGTGTAAATGGAAGCAGCTGGGGGAAGAAAGCAGGCGAAAAGCAGCAGATGGTCAATAGGTGGATGTTTTGTGCAAAAGTTTGAGGTGAATAGAGAAGGAGTCAAAAAGTTAAGTTTAGTTAAAATCTAAAACAGCAGACGGTATTCACATCCATTGATCTTTTCTCCATTTTTTAGAAGTTATATCTGCTAACGTCAGTGTTTTTTATTGCAATTTTATTTGAATAACCAGTAAAATTCAGCCTGGCTTTCTATGATATCCCTAATAAAAGATGAGCAACAGATCATTTCTTCTTTCCTGAGCCCCTTATTGGGCTGGAGAGAAAACGGCAAGTATCTGTGGCTACAAGCTAACCCTGCGCTGCCAACGGCACGGTGGTGGGGGGGTCATGCTAAGGGAATGTTCATCTTGAATAAGGACAAAGATTAGTTGGTGGTAAATACAAGGCCATCGTGGAAGAAAACCTGGCAACCAGATTAACAACCTTAAATATACAGATAGAGCTACAATGCTGTGGTCGCAATAAAAAAACACCAATGTTAGAACGGTCCAGTCAAAGCCCAGATGTAAAAAAACATAATAAAAAAATACAGGGGAAAAAATGTGATTATTGTTGTTCACAGAGGCTTTAATATCTTTTGTAAAAACAAGAGAGCAAACTTACAAACTAACATACAAGCTACAAAGTCCTTCACCAAACTTTCTGCTGTAATATGGAAACATGTCAAAAGGTCCAAAGGATGTAAAACACAGCCCTTATTAGATTATTAAAAGGTTTATCACAATGTAAAAATCCATTATTCTATTAAATGTCGTGTTTTCTGGATGAGGTCTAAACCCTGACGGGATTCCTCTAAAATCTAAATCCCGTTCATCTCATTATGGCTTCCGCTTAACGAGCGCTGCTTCCGCCCTCAGATAATTAAGCAGACAGATTAGATAAAACGAACTGAACTGGAGCCAATTACCTTGTGCTGGGCTGGCTGTAATCAGCAGTTAAGTGTGCATTTAATGCCGCTGTGCCCTCAGCGACCACAGCAGCCGTCGCGGCCGTAGCATTAGCAGCAACGGTGGCAGCGGTACCGGAACCGGCCCGGTTACAGCGGTCGTCCGGTCCGGAGGCCTGCGCCGAGTCCACGGAGCAGATACTGGAGCGGGACGAGATCTCGCTGTGACTGGAGTCCGACAGGTTGTCCGATTTGGCAGAAGGGAGGAGGGGACAACCTGAAGACGGAGGACATTCAGGATGAAACGACTGGGAGGAGAATCAACAACCGAGAATATGATGTTGGTTCTGTAGCTACCTGCAGTTCGACCAAACCTCCATTAACCCACTTAACACTAACTGTGTCATTTAAATGATTGTGAAACAAGTTTGAACTCAGAGTTTGAACTTTTTATCACAAGAACCTGCAGAACTCAGTAGCACACATAAATGAACAAATTGATCGTCACATACAAACCTGAGACAAATCTCGTTTTGTCAAAGTTTGTTTCTAAAAGTCTGTTTAGTGGTGAATGTTTTTCTGTTCATGGCAGGATTAATGCTTCGACATTAACTGAAGAAGAAACGACAAACCGGCTGGAGATCAGCCACACCGAAAAACTCAATTACAATCTTTTCTAATCAGTGAATGAACCACACACAGCAGAAACACAAAATATTACCAAATACTCATGGTCTTCTTCCTAGAGAAAATATCTCAGTGAATTAAGACAAAACTAACAGACAAGCAAATTTTCAGCAAGAAATATGACTGTTTTAAGTCAATTTTTCCTTAATATTGGTGAAAGTTCTAGTTCCACTGGCAGATTATTCCACAAAGAGAACTGTGCCGTTACCTAGCAACCCCCGCCAAGCCCAGTCCGTTACCTAGCAACCCCAGCCCAGCCCGTTACCTAGCAACCAAATTCTACTTCCATTGGCAGGTAATTTCACTTACAACATGTTTCCATGTTACCAATAAAATAATTTGCCAATGGAACTTAAAACAAGCTTTATTTCTTGCTGAAAAGCTACTTGTAAGTTTGGTTTTATTTCAAGTGTATTAAGATATTTGTGCTAAAAACTAGACAGAAATACTTGGTGAGATTTTGTGTCTTTGCAGTGGAATTGTTTTCTGCCTCGTTACTGAATCTCTCATTCTGTCGGCTACATCATTTCTTTTGGAAACTTTTGGAGGGAGGCGTCCTGTAACTCTAATCTCCTGGCGCTGTCTGTCTCGGACGTCTCAGATGGTTTTCCTCCTGCTGTGTCGGTCTCGGCACAGCCAGAGGAACGGGTTGGGGCTGACCGATCTCCTGACTCTCTGCTCTGTCTGTCCTTCAGCCTCCTGCTGAGCCGAGGAGGACAAAGTCTCTCCAGAAGCTTCCTCGCTCTTTGGCAGCGGCCTCTCTCTGGACTGACTCCTCTCTCTCAGCACCCTGAAAGGAGACAGCAGTCTGGCCCTGATGGGTGTCCTGACACCAGCGTGGGGAGGAGGAGGAGACCCGCAGTGAGCCGGGGGGTTCTCCCTCTGCGTCTCTGGGGTTCCTGATCTCCTGGGTAACGCCTGCCCTGCCTCTGCCTCCGGTTTCCTCTGCTGCCTGGATCTTCCTCTCCTCGGTTCTTCCTGACCTGCCTCTGCCTCGTCCTCAGCCTGTCCCTCTCTGTTCCTGCTGCTCTCTCGGCTATGCTGACTGGTCATCTGCAGGATCCTCTTGTGGAGAAGGGCCCCACCTATGCCGTAGCTGCGCAGACTGATGGTGCCCGTCTTTGTACTGGTGTCGCTGGTCAGCGACGACGAGGATCCCGATAAGTTCATCTGGCTTGAGTTCTGTGATTTTGCGGCGCCGCCCACTGGCAGAAGAAATGAAAGAGAACGTGAAAAAAATCCTGAACCAAAAATACTTGGTAAGATTTTGAGTTTTTGCAGTGTGATACTGTAAATAACACCTGATATGAACATGAAGGAGTCTTCATAAATATCTACAACTGTTGTCATGACATGCAACATTTAATTAAAACCAATTAAAAGTATCTACTTTGCAATAAAAGTGTCATTATTTACCAAATACTTCATGACAACAGACGTATATATTCATGAAGACTCCTTCGTGTTCATGTTTGTCCTGTCAGTGTTTAAATGAAGTGTCTTCCAGAGTCATTGGAGGAATGAATGTGTGTTGCGTACCTTTGCGTGGCGAGCCCTGAGGCGACACTGTGGGGCTGGAGTGGAGCGACGACACGGTGGAAACGGTGTCATCACACGGCCTCTTGGCGCTCCACTCATCCGACGAGTTCGCTGAAGGTTTCTTCACCACCTGCGGAGAATTTGAGTCTAACAGAAAGAAAAAATAAGATCATGAAGACAAACTGTGTGAAGCAAGAAGAACCGGTAAAGTGTAGCGGAGGAAACTCACTGGAGGCGCCGTTGTCCTTGGCGGTGCTCTTCTTCCTCAGAGGGTTCAGAGGCACCTGGACCTGCAGGACTTGTGACACCCTGTTCTGAGTTTTCCCTGAGGGTAACGTCGCCCTGAGGGACACCGGAGACATGTCCGACTTGTTCGCCCGCCTCTCGCTCAGGTTTTTACCCACTGAAAACAAAGACAGTTAATAGAAATGTACATTTACAAACTCTGCCACAAACTGCAACCAGTTTCTAGAGCAAAACTTACAATTAACCTTCCAGAAAGATACAGGAGCTTCGTTAATTATAAACGAATGATTCCTTAATATTGGTGAAAAGGTTCTAGTTCCATTGACAGATTATTTCACTTATAACAAGATATTTTCCACATGTATGTTATTATCTTCATATGAGTGTCTACAAACTCTTTATTTTTAATCCATAACTTCCTGTTTCTCTGGGGTTTTTATATGATGTGACACAAACCAACATTTCTTTATCAACAGTCAGTAATTCAGAAATAATTCAGAAACTTGAACTGTGGTAAATAAAAACATATTCATGTTTATCTGGTTTAGAGCTACACTTTTAAACAGATTTACCAGCTGCATCATTAAATGCAGACTGTGTTGTCATGTCATTGTTGAGGAAACCTGCTAGGGGGCAGCGTGAGCGAATATTACAAAACCAAGCAACGGTCAATCAAAATATATTTAATTTTCAGGGAAACAGTTGAGTTTCAGGGTCACTAATTCATCTTGAGATACAAACAACTTTTTTTCTTTAAGTTTCTGTTTACTGAGACGAAATGCAAAACTTCAGACTAGAATTAGAAACAAAAAATAAAAGCCGACATATTTTTTGTCTTTTCCTTATACATGCATCTCTAAAATAGAGAAAGTGAACAAAACATGTTTAAGAAAAACATATATGTGTATGTTCTGAAAAAATGTTTGTATAAGGAAAAGTAAAAAACAAAAAATATATTTTTAACCACAGTGCATATAAAATACATTATTTAAAATCAATTAAAATAATTAATTTATTTTTAATTAAAATATTTTTTACAATTAATTTTATTCTTTTATATTAGTTAGCCATAAATAATAAATTAATTATTAATTCATTAATTTTTAGTGAATTAAAAATTAATTATTGCTAATTATGTCAGGTTTGGTCCTCCATAGTTTATACTAGTAATGCAGAAACTTTTAGTTTAAAACACATTCAGTCTGACTCCTGATTAACTCACATGTGTTTAAAACACATTCAGTCTGACTCCTGATTAACTCACATGTGTTGTAAGACGGCTCACACTGCAGGGACATGATTTGGTGTTTGTCCTCATCCGTCTCCACCGTCAGGTTGGACAGGTACTGCTTCACCTTCCTGGCCATCTGGGCGTCTTCGTAAAGCTTCTTAGCGTTCAGGAGGGAGCTGCGGCGCACGCGCTTCTTATGGGCTCCACCCTGAACGTCCAGGATGTTGGAGTTGGTGCTGCCTTGACTCAGAGACCTGACAGAGGAGGAAGAGACATTGGAGATGGAGAGGAAAGAAAATGAATGGAAACAGATTTAGATTGGAGAGGATTCAGAGGATAAAGGAAGTGAAGAAAAAGAGAGGCAGAAAAGAAAGAGGCAAAATCATAAAATCACTCTGAGTAAACAGAAAAACACTTCGGTAAAATCTGAAAATCTGTTTTGCAGCACAGCATTTTAAAACGGGACCATGCAACCGGGGAGAGAGGCAGCGCCCCCTTATGGGCCATGCTGACAGTGCAGAACAGCGGGACATTCTGTCCGATGGAGGCAAAAAGGGTTAGGAAACACAGGATGCAGAATACTCAACGTGGAGATGCAGATGTGGAGATGCAAACACAAACCAGAGTCAAATAGTATTTGCAAATGCTGAAACTGTTAATTTTATTTTCCATTTTTACCAACAGCTGGCAGAGGAACTGGTTTGGTGACTCATTTGCTGATGTGGAGATGAGAAACATCAAGATTTTTGGAGTATTTTCCACATTTTCCAAACTAGGAGTTTCTATCTAATGAGTTTCAATTTAGGCAAAACAACTTCAAATTGTGAATAAGATAGAAAATTACTTATTCACAAATAAAGTCTAAAACTTGTGCCACATATTTGTATTAAACCTAATTCTGGACAATAAATCAGTAAACATATCGATCAATATCAGTAGATAACATGCTTGATCAAATATTCAATAAGCAACTAGCAACTCACTCACTCTTTGGTTACCTAGCAACAACTTGTTGAGTAACTTTTGGTTACCTAGCAACAGTCTGTTGAGTAACTTTTGGTTACCTAGCAACAGTCTGTTGAGTCACTATTTGGTTACCTAGCAACAGTCTGTTGAGTCACTCTTTGGCTACCTAGCAACAGTCTGTTGAGTCACAATTTGGTTACCTAGCAACAGTCTGTTGAGTCACTATTTGGTTACCTAGCAACAGTCTGTTGAGTCACTCTTTGGTTACCTAGCAACAGTCTGTTGAGTCACTCTTTGGTTACCTAGCAACAGTCTGTTGAGTAACTTGCGCAGCAGCAGTTTCAGGTTTCCCCACTGTTCCTTATAACAGCTTAAAAATAAAAAATGGTGTGTAGAGAAAACTCTGGGTAACAGAGGAAAGGTCAAGCCACCAGACTGGCATTATTTCAGATATTCAAAACAAAAAACTAATCAATAATTACTGATATGAGTTTAATTCCAGCAGCACATCTTCTGGGGAACCTCTGTAGAAGTTTTGATGTCTAAAGACTAAAAATTTTGTCCATTTTTTTGTAGAAATGACAAAATCTCAGTCAGACTGGATGGAAAACATCAGTGAACATCAATTTGTAGTTCATTTTAAAACAAGAAGTTTGGAGGACAAGAGAAATTTATGAAAATAAATGTATAAACCATATTTGCAGATTTTATTTTATGTCTATCCAATTAAATTCAAATAAAATACAATGAATTTTATGGCTAATATGTGAAAAATGTGAACAAGAACTTTGAATACGCCTGTAAGGTCAAACTTCAGGAAAAGATTTTCAGAATAAAATACTGACCTAATGTCTGACATCGTCAACAAACGGCACATTTCAGGGTTTGCAATAATGTGAGGAAGATATGGCTGCATTAGAAAATGCAGCCAGTTATGGATCATAACATCTTTACAAGCTACTATCTGACTTCTTATGAACATGGCAGACAATCAATGGGTGATCAATGGATTCATGTGGATGAGCACTGCCAATGCAAATGGGAGGTTAATCACACAGACACACAGAAAAAGGGACACATGCAGAGTTTTATGCAGGGTGGACAAAATTTCAGCCGGTCCAGACTGGAACTGGGTTAAAAACTGGAAACCGGGCCATGACTTACCCTAAACTCTTCCACCTCTTCTTCCTGCAAGCAAGAGGCGTGAAGATTGAAGCGTGACTTAAAGACAAGTTTAACGACTTGGGGAGGAGTGGAGGAGGAGACGAGACTCATGTAGACTTCATGCCACCACAAACAAACAGGAAATGACCGGAAATGACCACATGTGGGACATTCTCCCCTTATCAGCCCAAAAAGTGAGTTTTAATGTTTTAATTTACAGAATTTATTGACAGGACTTCCTGAAGGTGTAGTAAGATGGGGGTGCCTGCAGGGGGCAGTCATGCACCGTGGCAGTGACAGACTGTGACAGACAAACTGAGTGATTCCAGCTACACGCAGCAGCTGTCATCAATTCCACCTCCACTTCCAAACTGCATTGCAGATTAACAACTGCAACCCAAACATGACCAGGGAAGGAAGCGAAGGGAATTGATTGGACGAGACGCTGAGCGTGGCCTGATCCCACAGCTGAGGGATCCAGGTTGGCTGGAGGATGTATGGTAGCCGTGCTTCCCTTTTTGCCAACATGTTTTTGTTTTTAAACTAACATCTACCTTCACACTTCAACACTCTGAGGATTTTTCCTCCAATCTGATGGTAAACAGGAGGAAGAGCCGGTTTAAAGATAAACAAGCTGAAAGCTGCAGGATGTAACTTTTTCACTATGTTGTGACGGGATATGAGTCTGGAAAAACTGAGCTCCTATTATTCATCTAAGTGCTAACTAGCCGTGCTAGGAGGCGGGTCTTAGCGCTGTCAATCAATCCTCTCCTTCCATCCCTTGCTCTATGATAAACAGTTTTTCTGTAACGATGAGTTGTTTCTCGATTATTAGCATATTTGGCGATCCGTAAATGAGGTTGATTGGCAGCACTAAGACCCGCCCCCTTGCTGTAATTGGTTGTTTTTGGTGCATTTCTTCAGACAGCAATAGTAGTACATAATCAGTGAAAAAGGATCTTTTCACAGATTATGTAAAAACATCTTATTTGTAAAAGTTACATAAAGCAGCTTTGCAGGAATCTCTAGATTTTCAGTAAAATCTGCAGTTTGGCTAATTATTTCTGTAAGTTAACAGATTGAATAAAATCTGACTCACCAAAATCGCTCTTAAGATCTGAAAACTGGCCCCAACAACAACACTGAAGCAGAAGTAACAGATGAATAAATGGTAACTAACCTCTGTCTGAACATGAGGGCGGGGTCCATGTTGGCCGAGGTCATCCGCACCACATGTCTGATCTCCTTCGCGATCATCCGCAGCTTCTCAAAGTTCACAAGGCCGTCAACGTTGGAGTCGTTGCCTGGGAGGAAACAGGCGAGCGCACACACACACACACACACACACACACACACACACACACACACACACACACACACACACACACACACACACACACACACACACACACACACACACACACACACACACACACACACACACACACAAGCAAACCAATTTAACTCACAGTGAGCTGTCAGTGTTTTATGAAACATTCATATTCTGAGACTCTTGAAACGTGAAAGAGAATCTCTGGTCATTGTTGCAGGAGATCAAGGTTCCTGTTTTTAACATTTTTTTTGGAAGGCAGTATTTATTTTTGAAACTTTCACAATTAAGGAAACTTTCTGTTTTATCAGAAAATGCCAGTCAGTTTCAGGTTTTCTAACCTGACTTTGACCTGGTAGTTTACAAATATACGATGGGGAAACAGAAACAGGTTCATTGGAGCCCAAGTTTGACTTTACGCTGCAAAGAGACGGTAATGGAGCAAAATCACTTTTAAACCTTGTTTTGTTTATTTAGCTGGAGCTAACTCTGTGTAATGTCCTGTTTTAATATTATAAACACAAAATAAACCTTATATTTGCACCAATGTACTCAAAGGAAACTGTCCTGGCTCTTCTGCACAGAGGGTGGAAAATCCAGAAATGTTACTCAAGTGAGAGTAGAGACACTTCATAATGAAATTACTCTAATAAAATTATTTTTTTCTAAAAGGTTTCTGAAGTAAATGTAACTAGTTACTACCAAACTCTGGCTCATACCTACAGCCAATCAGCACCAAGGAAAACGAATGGTGCTCCTGGATTGGCTGCTTTGCAAACTCCAGCCAATCTGTGCAAATTTGATGGTAATGTTGATACAAACTTTTCAGGTTTTTTCCCCAATCATAAATATATAGTATCACTTTATGTTGGCCTATCGCCTAAAATCTGGTTAAACAAGATAAAGTTTGTGTTTTTAATGTGACAGATTATGGAAACCTTCAACAGACTTCTGCGTTCAGTTAAACCAGACAGAAACGTCACCAAGTTTCACTACCTTCGTGCAGGAAGGTGAGGTCCTTCTTGACCACAGGAAACAGCGGGATGATGGGCGGCTGCATGCTTTGGCTGCTCAGCACGTTGCGGTACTTGGCCATGTTCCTGGACGGGTCGAAGACGTCCTGCAGGTCCTCAAAGAGCTTCTCATACTTACTGGGCAATTTCTCCCAGGAGCTTCGCAGCCGGGCCACCGGTGCCAAGTTCAGCCCGCTGTGCAGGAGAGAGGGGAGAGGAGCAGGCAGGGCGGAAATGAGGCAACGGTGAGGTGCTGACTAAGACGGTATGCGCTCTTCTTTCTCTTACTTTATTCTCTCTGTTTCTGTACTTTTTGTAAATTCTGTCCATTTTAATAAATTCGAGTTTTGTATGACAAAATATACGAAGCGACAAAAACTTTTCAACACTAATTTCATCTCGGGTGTTTTGTATTTTTCTTATGTTTAGTAAAGTGAGTCACTTCTCCCAGGCAGTCGGTTATCAATCACAAAAACACAGCAGGAACTGGATTACTGTGAACTGTAACTACCTCAATAAAAAGATTTTAAAAAAGCAGTTCACTAAGAATCCAAAGCAGAAAATATGATTCTGCTGCAGTAATGCAAAACAACCTGCTGGTATATTCTTCTTCAGAAGATGTTTTTTTTTGTGCTTTCTACATTTTAAATACGACTAAATTATTAGATATTGGTCCAGTTAAACATTTTTGGTTAAATCTGAATTGTGGGATCCTTTCTATAAGAAATTAATTCACAAAAATACGTCAGCATGTTCTGTGTGGGGCTTAATGTGTTTGGATCCATACTTTGTTTTTATGGAAGATAAATCTGAACACTGTGTTTATAAGCAGAAATACAGATTCTGAAAATATTTGCTTGATATCTAATTTAATGTGATAAACATTCCTACAATCCAAATGCATTTTATTCTGTGGTATTGAAAAGTGAAACTTAAGGTAAAATCCAGTGTGGTTTATATTTCAGGCTGCGACAGAGTCGGTAGGAGAACGTTGAGTTTCCTGTTTCTTGCACACACTGGCAGATGTGCCCCTGTCACCGGGCAGGTTAAGCATCAGAGAGCCATATGCACCAGGAGATCCTGCTGTGAGCAGCAGAGTAAGGGGACATGGAGGTCAGACTCCTCTGCTCCGCGTTTCTCACAGCCGTGAACAAAGGATCGTTACGCTCAGCTGCTGCAAGCTCAGATCGTTACTGATACAGTTTAACACCTAAAAGATAAATCTGAGACGTAATCCTGATTCTCCTGACACATTATTAAAACATTCAGTAATCAGAAAGTTAAGTAATTTAGATGTTTTGATATAACCTCTAGTAGTGTTTTTTAACACTACTCCAGAAGATCGTTTCAGAAAGCTGCTCTGGAGTTTAAAGTGATTTTGTGGCTTATTTCCGGTATTTGTGAAGCTTTGATCTGATTCAGATTTCTGTCAGTATCAGTGTTCATAGTATTTATTTCTAGCCTTGACTTTGTGGTGTTTTATTGTAGAAGAATAGGCGACGTCACACTGTGTGTGTGATGGTGGAGATTATTGCATCTTCCATTAGAAATGATCAAGTTTACCTGGTGAAGCTGGCTAACATTTTTTTACAATTATTTCAGCCTTCCTGTTATCTACTGAGGTCAGCTTTGGGTCAATTAGTTCCCAGCATAGGAAAAATGTTTTCTGGGTTTTCATACCCAGAAAACAAGCCAGTTGGTTGTTTTAACAGGGGATGAAACAACCAAAGCAGCTAAGTTTACCGTTGAACAGCTTCTTTCACTTGCTTTCGTTCCTCTGACTTGCTTTTTAAACACTGAAAATATCTAACTTTGAGTCTTCTTCCCACTCTAATAACTTCCACACTGAAGAGTGTTGTGGTCTTTTCCCTGGACCAGATGTTTCCCAGTTAAAACAACAATCCCTATCCAGCCAGCAGGTCTCATTGGGCCCAACTGTTGTGGCTGGTGAGCAGACAGACTGAACCCACCTGATGATGGCGAACATAGAGTTGAAGTTCTTGCACTCTCTGCAGTGCAGAGCGATCTTGATGAAGTGCTTGATGGTCTTCATCCTCTTCAGGGTGTTTGGCTCTTTCAGGATCTCAGTAGCCACCCAGAAGGTCTCCTGGTTGATCACCTCCTCAAACTGTTTCAGGTTTGTACACCCAGCAGACGAGTCCAGCTTGAACAAGTCCTCCACATACCTAGCAACAGGAACAAGGAGAGAAAACAATGCATGAGATCCAACAATTTCTACATTTTGCCATGCATTTGGCACTTTAAATTTCTTTCTTTTTTGGCAGTCACATAAGTATTACAGGTATATAAATCACAAAGTGCCTACTCTGTGGACTCGATGTTTCTGAAGAGTTCAAAGTCTCTCATCGACAGCTGGGCGGCGACCTCCATGGTGCTGAGCTGCAGCAGGGAGATCTGACTCTCTCTGAGGAGATCCTGAGCGTCGTCATCTGAACACAACGTCTCCGTCTCCATGTTGTTCTTCAGGTAATATCTGTAGGAAACAGCAATGATACGGAAACACAAGGAGGTAGGATTATTTACCTGAAAAATACTCCCCAAATCTGTCTTTCTTTGCCCTTTCTCAAGCTGCATAACGCTTAATCGTTTGAGTCTCTTTAGGGACTTAAAGTACATAGAAGAATATTTTCTCACTGAATTTTAACATCATACATTTACGGAAATATCATAAAAATTCCTTACAAGTATTTCTAAATTAGCACCCAAAATATGTGGTTTTGATTGCAAAAAAACACAAAAACAATCATAAAATGCAGGAGGAACTGCTGTTTATTCATATTTTAACAGTTAAATGGGTTTTATCAATACATTCTGTCACAACCGGCCCTTTAAGACATTCAGACTTTTGATCAAATGAAAGTGAGTTTGACTCTCCTGATTTACTGCCTTCACCATCTCATCTCTTCCACTATATGCTGCTGTGTTTATAAATGTAAACCTTCGTACTTTCCCTCTAATGGAGCCGTAATGCAGGCATCCTGGAACGCAGACCCTCTGAGGATTCAAGGCCTGGAGTGGGCTCTCTCCAGCAGTAAAGTGTTGGCACAGACTGGAGACTAAATTGCACGATAATGCTGACAGAGAAGCTGGAAGGCAGAGCAACAGGTTGTGTTGTGACTGAGCTAAATTCTCTCATAAAACACAAGGTGTGAAACAAGGTCAACAGAAAAAGAGCAGAGCAACATTTAGCTTGGTGGCCATAAACTAAAGTGTTTGAAAAGCCTTAAAACATCAGATTTTACTGCAGCAGCGTTTTCTTACAAACAGGGAAGGAAGCCCACAGCATCACAGATACTCCACTGTACTTTTCAGAGAGCATAAGTAAGGTGTTTCTCTAAGTACAGTATTTTCTGCACTATAATGCGCACCTTCAATGAATGGCCTATTTTAAAACTTTTTTCATATATAAGGCGCACCGCATTATAAGGCTCACAGAATAGACGCCACAGTTAGGGTTGCCCCCGGACGCGATTTGTCCCGTACTCTTCAGATGTGGATGTGTAATAATAAAGAAATGGTCCCTGAGTACTTTATATAGTAGGCTGGCCCAGCCGTTGTTTCACTCACGGTGTTGGTGTTGCGATATTGTGCCCAACTGCTTTCTGGGTAACACAGACCAACCGACACGCTGCCGCCGCAGTCTCTGTCTCTCTT
Organism: Poecilia mexicana; assembly: GCF_051168715.1. Lineage (NCBI taxonomy): Eukaryota > Metazoa > Chordata > Actinopteri > Cyprinodontiformes > Poeciliidae > Poecilia > Poecilia mexicana. The sequence continues at coordinate 11,757,653 of NW_028263383.1, read as the reverse complement.
CCCCCGGCTTTAAATGTATCGGGGCTGGTCCCTTGGTAACTCTAGTCGAAGCACCACGGATGAACGTCTAAAGCCACTTTGTTGACATGAAGAATGTCAACAAAACAGTCCGACTCCGGTCGGCAAGGAGAGACGTGGCCGCACGATGGTCACCCTTCTCCATTCATGCACAGCATGTTCATGGAGAACGTGGTGCTAAATGACCTGCAGACGACCTGATTCTAGACGGGTAGGTAGGTCAGTCAAACTTTATTAACAAACCAGCGTTCTGACAACTGTCCCAGCATGCACAGCGCTTCTTCTTCTACGGGGAAAATGAAGTCGGCGGCTGCTTACCGTAGTTGCTAGACCTGTTGTGGCTCAATATTGGTCCATATATAAGGACCGGATTATAAGGCGCACTGTCGGCTTTTGAGGAAATTGAAGGTTTTTAGGTGTGCCTCATAGTGCGGAAAATACGGTATTCATCTTGAAAAGAATGTTGGCAAGGGTTAGTTTTGCTGAATCTCAGTAACGATGAATATATTTCCATTATTTGGCCTTTAGATGGCAGGTGACGGTTGCCATGGAGATTTATAAACCCAGCATGCTGCTCCTTGATGCCGTTTTCTATCAGTTTTTCACTTCCCTTAGTGGGAACTAGTCTAATACTAGTCTCACCAACTGGGTAATTTGTTAATTATTAATAAAAAGTTCCTCAAAATCTTGATAAGCTGACAAAAAAAAAAAAAGTAGTTAAATTATAGGTTGGATTATTTCAAATATTTACAATGTAAGATTATGGTATTGATGTGAATTTGCTGATTTAATGCCGTGTAACTGATAAGTAGAGGAGATATTCAGCCAAGTGTAGAAAAAGAAGAACTTGATCAATGAAGAAAACACAAAGAAGAGAGCAGGGTTTGATAAGAAAGGATGAGGACAGCAGACGAGACTAAATTAAAGATAAACAGAATCAGCGTAATCTTTGAGAAATACCCAGTGGAAACACTCAGTGTGTGTGTGTGTGTGTGTGTGAGGATACCATCCTCACTTCATTTCTATGTAGGCTGACAGGGTGCAGAAGGCCTGCTATTGGCTCAGCCTGCCACTCCCTGAGCTGCTGTCAATCAGCAGCAGCAGAGCGCTGGAGTCTGGAGGACAGCGGATACAAAGACGAAGAGACACAGCGCTCCCAAACGTTTCTGCTAAACGGGAACTTCTTCTGCTGATGGCTGTGAACGCACACACTGCTGACGCTACAAAACCATCAACAAACACCACCGAAGCCTCTGTATTAACCATAAATGCTCCCCATTCTTCATATGTAAAACTGAAGCTCTCTCAAAAGCAAGTAATGTGTATTTTCTTAATTTATGTACAGCTTTAGATATGCTCAGTTGTACAAAAGAGTCTTAATTGTATTAGGGATGTTTGCATGAGGCTGTATGAATAATTCCATACATGCCATGCTGCCTGTAGAGGCCACCGCCCTGACAGAGGATGAAAAATTCATGCTAGCCTTGTTGGGAGGGGACTGACGAGGGACCCCAACGACAGGAGGGGGGAGGAGAGACGGGAAAACTGTGAAAAAGTAATGGAGGAGGCAGCATCTGCTGCTCCACTTCAATTTTTCTGCTGGGTTCCAGATGAAAAGGACGCAAGAAGAAGAACAAATCTGACTTTCAGTGAGCTGAAAAAGGTCTGACTTACTGAAAAACAGGAGTTTAAATTTGTGATTATGACAAAAGAAAATGTTTTATTTTAATATTATGGATGTAAAGTTTGTAAAAATGTGTTTATTTATCCGTCACATTCATGTTTTTCAGTGCAGAAGTTTTTTATTGGTTTTAACTTCTGTTTTGCTGATGGTTGGTGGTTACCATAGCAACCAGTAACTAGCTCCTCCCCTTTTTTCTGTTGCCATCTGTAACTGCATCAGGATCAGCTCTGTCTTTACAAGCATCATATTTTAACATATTTTAGAAAATTTAAACATACATGGTGTTTCATGAGTAATCTTTCCATGTTTTATTTTGTTAACTTATTATTGATTTTTTATTAATTTTACTTATGTTTAATTTCATAACGGTCGCTAACTGCTCATTGGGAGATAATGTTTTGTAGTTTGTTTAGGGTTATTTATTGAATTGTATTTCCTCTTTTGTTAGAATAAACACAGTGAAGACAGTGTGTCTGTTGTGAGGTCAACCTGAGAGAACAAAGAGTTACATTTGTTTTACTTCTTACAGATTGTGTTTCAGTTCAACAGACGGAGTCCTGAGTAGTTTGTATTCATGTTGTGCAGCCAAAAAAAATGTTAAGTGAATGAAATAAATCACCCGGTGTCCTCAGGAAGAGGAGCGAGAGCCCCTCCTCAGGAAGGATTTAATCTGTACCATAGCAGAGGAACATGATCTGCTTCCTAACACAGCTAATCTCATGCAGACGAGTGAATCTGGAGCCACAATGTGAAAGACACGGATGATACTTTGGTCAAGACGAGACCTCCAAATGTAAGATTACACCAGGCTGTTTAAACTTCTGCTATTTCAGCCAATCTAGAAATAATCTGTCAAGAAAAAGGAAGAAAAAGCTCTTGACTGTTAATGTTTTATGTCATACATCTGCTTTTGGTTATTCATGAAAGCTTTCAAAAGGCTGCAGTCTGTAATCTGAAAGTCTGTGGTTTAGTTTCAGCTCCTTCCTTCTTTTCACTGTGGATTAAGATTTAAGTCATTTCCTCAGACCGATTTGACTCCACATCTATTAGAGCTGCAGAATGTAACTTTAATAAAAAATATTTTTATTACATATTTGCTGAAACTGTCACAATATCTTAAGAGACAACCTGTGAAAAACAATGCAACTCCTCTACTTTCTCCCAGTGCTCCCAGTTTAACTAGAAACAACCAATCAGAGCCAGGAGGCGGATCTTAGTGCTGTCAATCACAGTCTAGTGACGCACAAAGAAAATAAATTAAAAACTGAAGCAAACAAAAGAAGAACAGTAGTAGAGGAGTGGGTAGAAATATGAACTTATTTTACATCTACAGCATCATCCATTAATTTACTATTAACATTAAGTTCCTTCTAAATTAATCTACCATAAAATATTTGACAACTTTTTAAAATAGCAACTTTTGTAATATCAGTAACAATAGTATTTATTTCTCATATTGAAATGCAGTGGTGATCATCTTCTGAAGTAACGTTTTCAACAGTTTGGACATGGCTTTACTTCCATGCTTAAGTCATTTCTAGGTAAAAAAACATTTTTTAGAAAAATTCATACTGCAGCTTTGCTTGTGTATTTCTGGCTTATGAAGATAATGCTCCACAGTCCAGCAGAACCATGCTGGCTTTGGGGAACAAACCCCAACAGCAGCTTAAAGGTGCTGCTTGCTCACCTGCCGTTCAGCTGAATCCGGTCGGCCAGTTTGGAGAGCTGGTCGGGAAGCCGGCGCTGCTTGATGACCCCCTCTGGGCTGACGGACACCTCGCACAGGGAGTAGGTGTCCGGCGGCGCCGGGAGGCTGAACTCGTTGACAGTGTGTGTGACGACGTCCTTGGCCGTCGTGTCCTTGCTGATGATGATGTAGCAGCTCTGCTGGTCTGCCTTGAACACGCGGATAACCTGGTCTGGGATGTCTGCAGAGACGGCAGAAAGGAGCAATTAGACATGAAAATTAATCAATGAAGCTCCAACAAGTGTTTGCAAATCCTCAAAGTTGTGTTATATATGTAGATTTAACTTAAACCCAAGTCTGTCTCTTTTCTCTCTTTCTGTCTAAACTGGATAAAAAGCCTTCAGTTTGGTGTTTTGGTCTCAACCGTTCTTTTTTAAGGACAATTTTATCTACATCATTTTGGCATCAATAGTAGGCATTCTCATTTCTAGCCATTTCAAGTCTTTTTTTTCTTCATTCCATGTTAAATAAGTTAGATATCATGTTCAGTAATTTGATTTATTTAATTAGCTTTAAATATTGATTTTATTGATTTTTCTTCTTGTGATTTTTTAAATAATAGTTGTGTTAGGGATGATTATTTGTTGTAGCATCCAGGTTGACTCAGGGGAAGTTCTTCTTTCTTTTCACTGGCAGTGGATTCGACCCACAGCATTATGCTACCACCACCATGCCTTACTGCTGGTACTGTGGCCTTTTCTCCTCCAAACTTACTTCTTGTCATTACAGCTAAAAAGGTGAAACTTTTTATCCTCTGAAAATTAAAACAGAAACTTCATAATTCATTTTATTTGTTGTTTTGTTTATTTATTTTGGTTATTTAAAATGTCTTCCAGGTCCAGTGTTAAATGTTTATTGATCTTTGAGAATGCACTATTATGCCATTACTATTGTATTACTTGAAAATTGTTTCAAAACAACAATATTATCGTTTATTGCAATAACGTCTGGGACAATTCACTGTCCAGTAAAATTTGTTACTAGCTAAAACTTCAGCAAAACATAAAAGTCAGATTCAAGAGCTCTTAATTTGAAATAAAGAGGTTTTAACTTTTGTAAAAATGGAATAAAGCAGTAATACTGTTAATCAAAACCTAAAGCTTAACTGTTAGCAATTATTAGCATGGCTACCAAATACTTACACCCCAGTGTGTGTTTTAAATCATAGAAATGTTTTATATTATTGAGGATGCTAAGGTCCATTACTGAGAGACAGATAAAGACATGGCTGCAGAGTCTGAATGTTTAGATGGCAAAACCTTTATTACCATCATTACAGCAGCAGCAGCACATGAGTACAAACAAGCTGCCAAAGGCAAAACCAATAACAATACAGTTGGAGAAAAGCAGATAATCGATCATCCTGCTTGTTTAGGGAGCTGTAAAATTGATCCTTTAGTTTCTCCTGTTTATTTTCCAGGAACAGATAAAGATGGTGTTTCTCTTTTATTCTAGACTTCCTTTTATTTAATTTGTTTATGCAGCATTGAAGATTATTTTGACACTCGAATCAGAATATTGAGTGTCATGATGACAAATTGTCCCAGAACTTATTGTGATAAATGATAATATTGTTGTTTTGAGACCATTTTCAAGTAATAAAATGGTAATAATAAAGAAAGAACACATTATAAGAGATCAATAAACTTTAAACTAATGAATATTTAACACTGGAACTGGAAGACATTTTAATTGAAAAGCAGAAAAAACAAATAAAATGAATGTAAACAAAACTGTCCTCCAAAAAAAGGTCAGTTGAGACCAAAACACCAAACTGAAGATTTTTATCATCCAGTTTTTGGTATGAAGAGAGAAAAGTGAAAATTATTGAGTTTGTTTTTGATTTAATGTCCAGCCACACAAATGTTATAACACTGAAATGTTGTAGCAATCAACCAATATTAAAATGTACTTAATCCCATGCTAAGCTATGCAGATGCTCTGTCTTCACTGATGAAAATTCACTCCACCTCAGCAGAGAGTTGATCTCACTTTCTGACTGATTCATCCAATAATTTGAGCAGCTGGATATTTTATTGGTTGTGTATAAAACGTCATGTTGATGAAGCTGCACAGCTAACACTGAACACTAAAACTGAGGGTGCATCATAAATCAAACTGCATAAACCAGTCGGGACGTAATATTTTAATATATAAAATGTGTTTTTTGATACATCAACACAGGCCATAGGTTAACTAGTGTGAAAGCAGCTTGAATTATCTTTTCTCTGACTTCAAATGTTCATAATGGTAATTTATTTCAAGGGATGGCTCATTTATGTTTTCTTTGTGTAGCTGAATAATTCAGAAGCAATTAATCAGCTTTAACCTCCAGTTCACTTTCATGGGTTGTTCAGGGGAAATAGGAAATATTGATATTTTGACATTGGCCCTTTTTCTTGCAGATAAATGGCCACTTTGCAGACCATAAGCTCATTAATATCAATAACATAACATTTGCAGTTTGTGACAGACGACTGGCACTCAGTATTTTGCAGCAGTTGGAAATAACTGTAAGCTGCATGTGCTCACAGCCAGCAGAGTGCAGGTTGTGTGGAAGCTAAATGCTTTGTCTCATTAACTGTGATGACTTGTGATTAAAGTGTGAAAAGCTCTCAGTTAAAAATCCTCCTATTATGTCCTGTGAAAAGGAGGAGGAATAATTACATTTAATCCACTGCTGCACACTTGACCTGAATGCAGGAGGACAGTCGTTTCTCTCACATCCAGTTAATAAACATCTACTGGAGTATCAGTGAAGTTCAACAACAGAGGCTTTTGGAAATGGATTTGTTATGGTGGTTAATGGGAATGTTCTTACAGGATCACCTGACATTTTCATTGCTTTTTTTCCACTGTTTTCTAGAGCAACAAATAATTTCTATTTGCATAATTTATCATTTTTAGCACAAACTGGATGATAAAACTCTTCAGTTTGGGGTTTTGGGCATAATTTTAACATCAATGGTGGACAATGGATATTATGTTCTTATGGCGTTCTCATTCAAGCATTTTTCAGTAATTTCATGTTAAAGAAGTTAAAAATTGTAAGTATTTTTGATTTATTTAATTAGCTTTAAATGTTGATTTTAATCATTTATCTGAACTATTCTGTTTGTGATTTTCTTTAATAGTTGTGTTTAGGCTGATTACTTGTTGGAGCTCCACTTTCTACATGTTGATTCAGGGATTCTGTCTCGGATTCACCCCACAGCATTATGCTGCCACCACCATGTTTCACATTTAAACAACTTCTTCTTGTCATTGTAGCCTAATGGGTGAATCTTTATATCCTTTGACCATAAAAAACAACTTTTCACCAGAATTGTTTTTGCTTTTCAACGTTGATAGTTCCAAATTTTATTTAGATCTGAACTGATTGGCAGCTGGTGCTTCTTTCTGGTCACCACCTTCTCAGGATACCGTAACGTAAAACTTGTTTCTCTGTGGACAAAGACACACATATTCCAGCAGCTTCCAGTTAACTTCAGGCTCGATAGTTTCTGGGTTGTTCATTAAAATAATTTTAAAAATTCCCTAATCTTGTACAGAATTAGTTGATCCAACAAGAAGATAATCCCCAAAATACATCAAACCTTTAAAAAAGCCAGTTTTGTTGAGAAAAATGGTCGGACCATGAAACTAGCCATTAAAATGTTAGAAACCACGTTGTCATGGAGATATCGCTGTTACAGTTGAAGGTGTATAATATTTTCAATGTCTGACTTATTGATGCACTTTTACTGTAACTGCACAAAACATAAAAACACAAGTCAATATTCTTTACAACCTGAAAGATGCAGAGATTACAGAAAGTCAGAAGCATCAAGCTATGGGGGAGATTTGGGCAAATAGCAGGTATTTAAATACTTACAGTACAATCCAAGAGCTAGGCAAGCAGTAGGGAGAAAGAGAAACCACAGTGAGAACAAATGAAAGCAACAAAATGAGGGAAAGACCCAGAGAGCTGCTGCTCCAGTGTTAATCTGGTAAGAAACCAGAGATGACTCAACATGTCGACGCTAGAGCATCTGTTCAAAATCACAAAACAAGACAGGAAGAAAGACACAGAGAAATAGGAACACAGAGAAATGGGGATCTGAGAAAATAGCTCCACACAGAGTTAAACCAGAGAGACATCAACGCCTGATGGCAAGAAAACGGATTTAGTCACCCTGCAAAGCAAAAGAGCTTTGAGATTCATGCTCTACTTCGCAAATACTGACAGACTGTGATGTCTGAAGCAAAGATTTATGAGCCAGATGAGGAGTCACAAGTTGGAGAATGTATGACTGCAACTCTGAGCTTTCGGTTATGAATATTAATTGTTTTTAATCAGACCCATTTACTCTCATTACATCTCAAAATAATATTCACAGGGTTCCTGTGAGCTTCAGTATGCCGTGTTAAAGATGTTTAAGATGTGTTTATTGATATGAATGTAAAACATACACAAGTATGTAAAAAACAGAACCTAGTCACTTGATAACTAACATTTAAATTGATAGTTAAAAATAATAAGCACTGAATGAATGAGCATGCACATTTAATAGATAACTAGAGGTGGAAAATCTGGACATTTTAAGACCATAAAATTGCACTATTTCAGAAATAATCCTTTTTTACATTCAATTCTACTGACCAGAGTTTCTTTAGTTCCATTTTTGGTTTATATTTATATATTTGGGGAAAATGCAAAGGATTTCCCCCATCTGGTTTTAAAAAATGCTGCAGGTGCAGAAAATAAGTATAAACTGCAGCAAAAACAAAGTTGAGTAAAAACAATCAAAGTGAAACAAAAGGAGGAAATTACAAAAAAAACAAAGATTTACAATTAAGACAAAATAAATGAAAGAAAAGGCAAAACTTTATGTTTTTATGCTAATGTGATTAATGCAGTGATGCTCAAATCTGCAGTACATATTGGGAGAAAAGAAGTTATTCAGCTTACTATTAAATCTTAGTAAGAGGAAGGAGAGCAACAGGAATGGAGGTGATAAAAACAGAGATACACACCTACACTCTGTCAGAGCAGATATACGGCTTGTGGAATAAATTAAGATCATGGTCGCTGACAATTTATGTTGCTTTTCTCTTCCTCAGTCTGCTCTCTGACATTCTGTCTGCATCCACATTAATAACAGAACAATGAGCCCTGTTAGTTTATATAATTATAGAGTCGGGAACCTTTGTGACAGGAGCAGATTGAAGACGGCCTCTAATGGCCCTGGAGGTTAATCCTCGTCAGACAGAAACAGTTTGGAAAACCCCAGTGATTCTTTCCTCCATTAGCCTCTCTGTTCTGGTTATTTTGATGGTAAACATGAAACCTGCCAGTTCCTGTATTCTCAGAAAGGAAACAAAGAACAATTGTGTGAAGACACCGAGTTGTGTTGTATAAATATCTCATCAGATGTTTTATGCTATTTCACTTTTTGAAACACTGGAGGCAATAAATTAACAACATATATCGATTCGCCTCACACGTGATCAATATCAATAGATAATGAGTCCAATAGAATATTCATTCAACTTTGATCCAGAACCGCACAGCATTCTGGGGAATGTAGGCAGAGGAAAGACTTTAGCTGCCCAACCTAAAGTCAACCCAAGCTAAGCTAGGCTACTGGAATCAACTAACTCGCCCTCTGTTTGGTTACCTAGCAACAACCTGCCAGTTTAAGGTTCCGCCCGACTTTGGTTACCTAGCAACAAGCTGCTTAGTAACATGAGCCGCAGCAAAAAGCAGCTTAATGAGCATCTACTTCCTGCTCAGAGATTTTGGGATTTTTAATTTATTTTTCTCTTTTCATATCAATGCATCTTCAAAAGCATGTCACTAAGTATAACACAAATCTGCCGAAGTTGCTCCTTTTTATGTTACTTTCAAAGTTTCTTTTAGTTTTATTATTAATAAGATTCCAGAGAGAAGCAGTCAGCTCTCAGAAGCAGGATTTAGGTCTCAGTCGCTTCTCTTTTACATTTCACAGAAATTATCCAGACTTTCTGCTGATGTTCATTTAGTGAGGGCAGAAAAACTAAAATGTTTCTGCAGCTTATAAACTAAAAAGTGAACATGCTGCAAACGGCATTAAAATCTGACAAATCAAAAGATTATGACAATATTTCCTTGTCATTTTTTCCTGATTCACCTTCTAAAACATGCCAGTTAAATGTATGCATAAAATGATCTTTCAATACATTTAATGTCATTTTTTAACCATCTGGGGTCACAAAGAGCCAAGTCATATTCATGTAGGACAGTTACTGGTTTCCCTCAGACTGGATATAAACTTCTTGATTCAGTGAAATATTGTTTTATTTCCCCTGAAAGACATGAGGTGACCACAATCTAATGCTTACCTTAATGTTTTAATACGTGTAAAAAAATATGCATATATTTTTTGCTTTTTTTAACAAAGCTGAACCAGGTTTATTGAAGAAGAAAAGTGAAAATAACGGTTCCTGCTGAACTCCAAGGTAAATGTATGTAATTTGTGATAACATGACCAACACGTCTTTGCAGTTTGAACCCAACTGACCTCTATTGAAGAAAACCCAGGATAGAAAAACAGAAAAAAGACAGAAAGGATGGAGACGAGTGCAAAGGTTTCAGGGATGATGTCTTTTGACTGGAGAGACAAAACTGTCTGCGTAGCAACAGGATCACAACCCAAAACACACGGCTGAAAGAACACCATCAATAATGAGCAAAGATCTTCATCCTATAGAACATCCACAGAAAGTTTCAAACTAAAAACCCGTTTTATCCAAGAGGATATCAAATCTATTTAGCCCGTCTGCTGTAAAATACACTCTGACTAGTTTCAAGAAAGAAAATCTGATAAATAAACCAGAAGAAAAACAGAGTTCAGCCATTATGTCCCTAACAAGGCCTCACTTAATTTGAGCTTATTGAATGTCAAAATTCACAAGTAAAATTACAGTAACACAATAAATAATAAATGTTGAAAGGAGTGAGTAGAAGTGTGGATGTATTAAAGCCCAACACTTCTCCAGCAACACATAATTATGATTTCTTGCTATTTATAAATAATTTAACAACATAAATATATTCAAATACAATGTTCCCATTGGTAAGAGTATCACTAATAGTAACTCTTCTTCATATTAATTATAATATTGATGCTAAAAATGCTACAATAACAACATAATATATCAAGACTATGTCTCATATTTAGTTTAAGCCATTTTCTTACCCAGTAGTTTGAGTTGTTTTAATTTCACAAAATATTTCATATTTTCTCACCACAAAAACTTCTTGAGGTTCTGATTTTACAACCTTTAAATTTACATTTCCTTTGATTATAAACTCCTTCTTCTTTTGGGAAACAAGTTTTTGAATATTTCCTGGTAAATGTTCATTTTATGTTTTATAAAAGATGCACAATGTTTGTAAATTAGCCAAATAAAAGTAAATAAAATTTATGGTAACATGTTAAAAATGTCTTGTTAAAGTGAAACAATCTGCCAATGGAACTAGAACTGCGTTGCTAGGTAACGGGCTGGTCTTGGCTGGGGTTGCTAGGCAACGGCACTGTTCTCTTTATGAAAAAATCTGCCAACAGAACTAGAACTTTTTCATCAGTATTAAGGAATTATTTACTTAAAACAGGCTCCTACTTCTTGCTGAAAAGTTACTTTTGAGTTAGTTTGTCTTCTTTCAAGTGTGCTAAGATATCTGCTTTAAAAATTACACCATTACTTGGTAAGATTTTGTGTTTTTGCAGTGCATCAGAATGTAATGTTTGTTACTGGTGTCTTGTCTGACTTTGTATTTTTGTGTTTTGTGATGTAAAGCGGCTTTACTGCCCGTTCCTCACCGGCGGGGTTGGAGAAGTCGAGTACGCTGGTCGCCGGCTGCAGCAGGTCAGGGCTGCTTGACGACAGGTTTCCAGGAATGGGCATGATGGCGACGCTGTGACGACACTGTTTGGTGCCCACGATGCTGTCATCCTGACTCTGACCCAGGCTGCCGTCACTGCGCAGAGACACCAGAGAAGACGCGGTGGGTTTAGGGGATGAAATAACAGTGGAGGTGATAAAATTAGTCTTTGTTATGAGTTTAGAGGAAAGGGGGAAGAGTAGCAGCTTCACCCTGAGAGAATATTAACATGTGATTCAATCAAAATGTCCACTGGGGCACGATGTCAAGAGCAGTTACAGAGATCATCTTTCTGAGATTGATACATAAAGAAATGGCAACTGAGCAGAAGCATTCATGGGCAGAAAACACAGAATCACAAGACAACAAGAAAAAACTCATTTTTATTTTATTTTGTTATGCTTTAAGTAGATCTCTGTATTTTCACTCTCGATAAATCATAAACATTAAATAATTTAATGAGAAATTAATGGCAATCCACACACAGATTAGGTTTTAAATAATAAATCTGGTAAGATAAGATTTTACTAAATTTACTCGTTGTCCTTTAAAGAAGGGGTTGAAAAAACGACACCGAAACCCTGTTACTGTGAATGCATCACATCAGTCATCATATTTATTTACTGGACAATAAAAGAGGAGAAAATCTTACTGATCACTGGACCTTAACAATACCAAAAATCTTTGTCTTTTAAGACTATTTTCAGGCTAAAAGAAGTTGCTTAAGTTTGACTCAAATAAAGGTTTAAATAAAGTCCTGGATTGATTTTTTTATCATTGATTTTCCTAAACACTCAGTATGTCTGAATATGTTCAGATATGCTGAATAGTCCAGCTTCAGAGGTTTGACCTTCAGAGGTCAAACTTTTCTTAATTTTGAATTTATGAATCATATTTTCTTTGTTGAAAACTTTAGATTTCTCTCCCAAACTTAGGGCTAGAGTTACACTTTTAGGCTAAAAGATGAAAGATTACCAAAAAGCAAAAATTACTGAACATGATCGATTTTAGAGGTTAGCAGATCATTTAAAGTTTAGGATAGCAAATAATGTCTGGAAATGCAAACATATTCTATTTTTAATATTGATCCAGACCTGGAAATTATTTAAATTTCATATTCAAATAAATGCCTCCAGTTTACAGAAAACATCATACAAATATAGTCTAGACATGTTTGCAGTGAGGATGAAGGTGTGTTGATGAGTTTGTGTCTTAGTTTGGCAGCTTGTTGAGCACATTGACACTGAAACACGTTTGGAGGATGGGGAATTACACAACAAGAGCTCTTCTTACCCAAACAGGCCCCTGAAGCAGCAGAGACAGACAGATAGGAGAGAGACAACATTTAAAACGCAGGAAATTATTTCTGGCAGAACAAGAAACGGAGCTCAGCAGAGGAGATGCAGCAGCGGGTCAAAGCTTCCTCCGTTATGCTCACACCCAACAAATTACTTCAACCAAACTGACAGAGAAGCAACGACATGTTTGCTGTAATAAATGCAGAAAAATGTCATAAAGTCACAAACCTATTAAGATTACAGTTTTCTTTGGCTGGTTTTTATCACCGAGTGTCGACTCAATAACAGATCAACAAAAGAGCAAATTATTATTATTCTCTGAAATGATTACAGCATTAAATAAATTACTTCACAATCAGAATAGGTCAATTAAGAGGCATGATGAATAATAATTCATCATTATTATGAATTATTATCTTAATGGTCACATTAGTTCATAAACTGATGTTGGGTTCAAACCTTAAATCAGTCTGTGAAGATTTTAACCCAGAATTAACTGAGCTGCAAGTCTGACAGTAATGAAAATATATGAAAATGTATCAACAACTTTTCACATAAATGAGATTTTTTTCACACTGGAAATCTGATTTTTTAAATCTTATTATTTATTTATTAATGTTATTTATTTGATTATTTTATTTCAAAGAAATTAGAATATTGCAGTAAACAAATAAAGCTGTGGAGTTGGAAGGGTTTTAATTATTATAGAGGGTTTTTCCATTTAATTGAGAATTTTAAAGTGGTTTGTTGAATTTGGTTTGAGAAATTATTAAAAAATTTAACTCTGCAATGTAAATCTTTCCACAAACTTAAACTGAAATAACTTTGAGGTAACATTTTCACATAAATCTGAAATTAAAGAGCAAAAAATAAGTACTTAATAGAGTCAACTTCCACCACAAAAATAAAACTTTAACAACTCAGAAAGCCTTAAAAAGTGGAATATTTTGCATTTAATTTAAACTTCAAGTATTTTTCTGAAAGCAGACATGTTATTTTTAATGGCTCATCATTTTAATTTCCTTTTATTTAATGTACGGTTTGGATAAAGACCCAGACATGAGCGCCATCAAGGTTCCTCCTCATGAAAGGAACTGGTGAATCCTTACTGGCCTCCATATAACCTGCTTTACTCCTATTATCTTATCCTGCCCCTTTAATCAGACATCTAATCCCCTGATGTGGCTTCAGTTGGAACAAAGGAGATGAAAATCCCAGTTCAGCTGATAAATAGATGGCAGTGGAGAAGCTTTGAAAGCTGAGCTTGGATCAAACAGTCATCCGATGTTTGGTGTGAGACAGAGAACGTCGAGGTTTGATGCAAATGATTTACTTCAGAGCATTCAATCAGCAGTGAGGAGGAGACAGGAGTGTGTGTGTTGTGTTGAGTGAGTTAGCTGCGTAATTAACAGGGTGAGAACAGGATCTGCTGTCTCTGCAGCGCTGCCGCAGCCTGCAGTTAAACGAGGCATGGAGAGAAAATGAAATGATGAAATGAAATCAAATCTGGATCGCCACATTACGGGTGGAAAATCGAATACGGGCTCCATACACCAACTGCTTCTAAATAGAATGCTATTTAAACGCTGAGTTCCTTTAAATCCAGACTAAAAACCCACCTGGTTAGAAATTATTTTGAAACATAATCCATCCATTTTCTTTACACCCTTGTCCCTTAGTGGGGTTGGGAGGGTTTCTGGTGCCTCTCCAGCTAACGTTCCAGGTGAGGTCACCCTGGACAGGTCGCCAGTCTGTCACAGGGCTGTTTTTGGACTGTGGGAGGAAACTGGAGTACCGGGAGAAAGCCCACCATGCACAGGGAGAACATGCAAACTCCATGCAGAAAGACCGGGCTGGGAATCGAACCCAGAACCTTCTTGCTGCAAGGCAACAGCTCTACCAACTGCACCACTGTGCAGCCCTATTTTGAAACATAAGAAATGAAACTCTAACCAACATTTTGATGTGCAATGATGTGAAATCTTTCAATTGTTGATTTATGTGTTGTTGTTTTTTTTTTACTTATACCAACAGAAAAACTTTAAAAAAAAAAGTACAAACTTTGATTTTTGACCATGTTATCAGAGGATAAAGTTTAAAATTTAGCAATGATAACACAAATCTCACCACGTTAAGTTTTTGAGAAAATAGCTTTTTAGCACTAAATTGCAGCTTCTTTATACTTCTAATCTGGATTAGAGAAAAGATGTTTTTCCATTCCCCACTGACTCCCAGCCAGTGTTACCTGAATGGTTTGGGTGGTAGTATACTGAAGCGCGTTTTCTCCAGCATCTTCCTGATCTTGTTGCGTCCCCCCGACACGGTGTTCGCTTTCATCTTCCGGGTGCTTTTGCTGTCCGTGGGGAACTCGATGTCTCCGGAGAAGTCGGCGATGGAGAAGCGGTTGCCTTTTTTCTCCTGGATCTTAGGAATGTGAGGGCCACCGTTTTTCTTTTCGTGCATGATCCTGCTCAGTAGCTCTTTGAACACTGGAGAGACGGAGCAAAACGAAGAGCAGATATTGGTTACAGTGCTTTTGAACTTCTTAATCTTTTTATTTTGTTTCATTACAACCAGAAAACTCTCAGCTTTATGCATCCAGAGCAGGGATGTCAAACTCACTTTTATTTTGGGCCTCATCAAGATTATGAAATGTCCTAAAAGGGCCGGTTGTGGTAAAATGTATTGTTAAAATTTGAATAAGTAGTACTTCTTAATACTGGACATAGTTTTACATTGATTTAATTTGGCAGAATACAAATATGGAAAAGTACAGAAGATTACTGCCACTGAAAAAAACTGAATTCTGGCTTTAATCTTCTGTTCAAAATTCTGAGAAAAGTCAGAATTTTCACAGTTTTTCTCAAATTCAGAATTTTTTCTCAGAATCCTGAATTTCCCCCCAGATTTAATAAAAAAAAAAAAAGAGAGAATTCAATCAATTCAGTTTCTCAGAATTGATTTCCCCCAGATTTCTTATTTTTCCAGAATTTTGACTTTTTTTTCTCTGAATCCTGATTTTTTTCCCCTGGAATTCTGATTTCTGATCTTAGAAAATAAAAGTCTGAATAATTCAGGCAAATTTTTAAATAAAAGTAAAAATTCAGATTTTTTTTTCAGTGATCCTAATCCTCTTCCATTGATAACTGATTTCACCTGATTGATAAAACATTATTTAAGCATATTATAGTCATTTTCAAGGTTTTATTCAAGTCTCCCTTTGGGCCACATAAAACTTTACGGCAAAGATTGAAGACAACTGAGGTGTGGAGTAAAATAAGAGACCACAGTTGGTAACCTCCAAGCTGAACCATTTGAATAACATTTAAAATAAACATTTTGTACTATTTTAGCTGGTGGTAAAGTAAAAATGCAGCTTTACTTACCAAAGATGTTGGTTTTCACGGTGAGGGAAAGGTGTGTGTTATTCCTCAGGATGTCCACTGCTTTGGACAAACCGATGTTCTCAAAGTTCTGACCATTAACCTCCATGATCTGCAACAAAACAGATTAAAAATAGATTTTATAATGTAACTGTAACATCGTCACATTTTATAACTTTTCATTATATTTTCTTTGCTTTAAAATGTGCTGTGTCATCTGCTTCCATGATGGGTCATAGGTCAACTATGGAAACCAGAAGTCGCTCTGACCCTATCTGCTCTTTGCTCCTGATATGTTGTCAGCAGCGTTTCCAAGGTCAAAGGTCAGTCAGAAGTAAGCAACTCATTCAGAAAGTTATGACTCTGCTCCTTTGTCAAGACTAAAGAAGTCCTGACATCCCCAACAGTTACAGTTTCTGCTGTAATTATGAATAATCCAGATAAAGAATCATCCACATCCTCTTCTGCTCTGAGCTGGTTAAATGTCAAACTTGTAGAAATTTGAACCTCTAACAATAAAAGCTGCATATTTAAATGTTTATGTCATTGCGCCGCCTCACCTGATCCCCCCGCTTGAGTCCGGTCTCTGCCGCTTTGCTTCCTTCTTCCACCGACTCCACAAAGACGCCGAATCCTCTCTCGCTGCCTCCTTGCACGCTGAAATGCAGCTGCGACTCCCTGGATGCCTTCTGCAGCGTGATCTGCCTCCACTTCGCCTTGGCTGCGCATGCAATGTTCAGCAACCTCAGATGACCCTTCATTTTCTGCCACAGAGAAAGACAGGAAACAGAATTATAATCTGAAAAGCAAAAGAGAAGGAGAACTTTAGGCCATTATTCTTATTTGCTCTTACTGATGTTTCTAGATGTTTCTCAAATTCCTCCAGGAAGAGCGTCATGGCCGAGTCGCCCTCAAAGTCGTTGAAGTGGTTGTTGACCCAAAGCAGCACTATTCTCGTCACCTGAGTGAGAAAACAGACGCTTCATTTAACCTAAAGAGTTTCTCTAATGCTCTGTGTCCCTGTTGGTTTATTTAAAAACCTCAAGCTATTTGTATAGTTAGATAAAAAAAAGTGTTAAGAGCTCCAGCAGAGTATTTATAGAGCAGAGTGAAAGGTCTCTACGTCTCTAGAGCATCGCGTTGGTCGCTTCAGATAAACACTGGATGATTTCAAAGCTCTACAAGATCAGCATATCAGCAAAGACCAGACTTAACAGGAATTTACTTCAATTTAAGATATAAAACATAATATTCACTCTGAATTCATACATATGACACCAGCGCAGAGTAAACAGAACCGAATGGAAACGAGATAGACCATAAAGGAAAGAAAAGAAAGAAAGTAGGAAGAAAATGTTAAACTAGGAAATGAAAAAGTAAGAGAAGGAAGAGAAGAAGAAAATAAATATATTATAAAAGAAACAAGAGAGGAAGATGGAAAGATGGAATGAATAAAGGAAAGGAAAGAAAAGAAGGACATCAAGAAGGAAGGATGGAAGAATAAATAGGGAATAAAGTCAGGAATTACAAAAGTTTATCCCAAATTTATTTTCTGTTTTCCATACTTCATATTTGGAAAACAGACTTTGAAAGACCAGAAGCAACCAGGAGCAAAGATCAACAGATATAGATCCAATTCATACAGGAACAAAAGAAAAACAGATGATCATCACATAAAATGCCCCTTTAAGTTAATCCTAACTGTCTTTTAGTTCATAATTAGAGAAAAAACACTAAAAAACAAACATTTCTGCTAAATTTGCACGTCTTTTCCTGCTGTTCTCACATTCTGCTACCGTCTCCTCCTGGATCCAGTTTGTTGATTTCCAGGCTGGATGTCAAAGTAACGAGTATTGACAGAACAACACTAACCTCAGGTTAAAGCATCAGGCATGAACCAATCAGTAGCTGGCTCACAGACAGCTGAGCTGGCTGTTCCTGCATCAATCTGCAGGTAAACACCTCCACACATGAAGCTGCCATCGACAATCATGACAATATAAGAAACGCTGATATTTTACTTTAGGCCAGGGATGCCCACCATTTGTGGCCCTTTAAATGACTTCGTTTGGCCCCTGACCTCTGGTGGTTGAACTCTGCGTTGGTATGAATAAGCAAACGGAGGTCAAGTTGAGCCATTATTTGTATGCAGACTCCCTTTACAGGAAGCTTTTGCTTTTCTTTAGCCTTCAGCCAAACAGAGTTTAGTTAGCCATCGCCCAGAAACAGACAAAAAAAGTCCCAACTGACCGTGTCCCGGTAGCAGTCCACCTGGAACCAGTCCAGCAGTTTCCTGCCAACGTCCATGGGACTGGACAGGAAGGTCCTGTAGGTCAGCAGGAAGTCCTCGATGTAGGTGGGGTCTACCACCGACGGCTCTTCCACCAGGTGCATGATCAGACGCTCTGGAGTTCCCTAAAAACACACAGAGAGCTTCACCAAAGTTCAACACAGAGGACACGCGTTCAGGCGGCGGCAAAAGGACGTTCTGTCACTTAAATGAAACCCAGATCCAGTCTAACTCCACTGAACATAACATGAAAGTATTGGACTGAATAAAATTTAAACCAAACTTTCCAGACATTTATTTGTAAAATCTTTGAAAAACTATGCATTTACTTTGTACGATGGAGCACTAGGGCCATAATAGGGAAAATAAAAATTACAAAAATAAAGCTGCAATAGTTAAGTTGTAGTAAAATGAGAATAATTCCAAGAATAAGGTCATATGAGAAAGAAGTTGAAATAAAACAAGAATAAAGTCGAAATAATATGAGAACAGTCATTAGATGATGACTTTATGAACATTTTAAGGAAAGATTGCAACAATTACAAAAGGACAAAGAATTTACACACCAAAAACGTGTAGTTACACACATTTAACACCAAAAAAAAACAGATCAAACCAACATTTTGGTCTAGTTCCCAGTTCAAATGTCTTACCACACTCCAAATAATAATAAAAAAACCCTTATAAAACAGTTTTTAAGCAAGATTTAGGAGCTTGTTTTAGATAAATGAAAAAGTTCCAGTTCCACTGGCAGATTATTTCCCTTGTAACATGGGAAAAATGTCTTGTTATAAGTGAAATAATCTGCCAAAGGAACTAGAACTGGGTTGCTAGGTAATGGTCTGGGCTTGGCTGTGGTTGCTAGGTAACGGTCTGGGCTTGGCTGGGGTTGCTAGGTAACGACACAGTTCTCTTTGTGAAAGAATCTGCAAATGGAACTAAAAGGTTTTCACCAATATTAAGGGATTATTGACTCATAATACCTCAAATTTCTTGTTGAAAAGTTGGTTTGTCTTATTTTCAAGTGTACTAAGATATTTACACTAGAAACTAGACCAACATTTCTTGGTAATATTTTGTATTTTTGCAGTGAATATATGATGTTAACATTAATCATGAAAATGACAAGACCAACTCCGGATGGAGCTGTCAGCCATCCATAATCTAAAGAACGAGGCAGATGAAGCCTCAAACCAATCTAAGGGTAAACCCACATAACAACCGAACATTAAAGCTCCTGGTTGGTGTAAAACTTCAATGTCAAGCGGCGATGTGCAACATTCAAGACACGTCTACTCTTCCTGTTTCGCCAAGTTTGTTAACATTCCCCCAGTGGCGGACTCTGCAGGAAACGATTTGTCCGACTGGGGAACAGAAACTAGAAGACGCAACTGCTTTGTGTCGGTCACAAAAAAGAACAAAGTTAGGAAAGAGAAGCGGAAATGCTAACACTTGTGAATTGACTCATCCCCAGTGGATGTGATTTAGAGCCAGCAGCTTTCATTGGGTAAGGCAGCAGAGAGAATCGTTCAGGCCCATTAGCTGATCAATACCTGGCAACCTCTGGAGCTGTGGCGATGGGATCAAAGGGCTTCAGGAAGCTGACAAGAAAATACTCCGGCAAACAATAAACTGCTAGCGATCATAATGATCAACAACGAACACAGAGCAGATGTACTGTATTTTCTTTTTACGAGCCAGTGAAGTCAATAAATTCAAATTATACAAGAGTTCAGGTTCTTATTAAAGAGTTTGAGTCAAAATTTAAGTTAAATAGAACCTGGTTTTGGCTTTGGTATGCTTATATTTAAAAAAAAAAACACCACTTTCTGACTGTCTTCCATATTGTATACACATGGAAAAACAGAATATTTGTTGTCTTAAAAACAGATGAGAATAAAACACTGAAAGTGTGCCACAGAGTCTGCCAAGACGCCGACAGCAACACTGAAGGATTGCTAAAAGATTGAGGGAACAATCTCCTGCATTCAGCATATTTCTGGACTAAAGAAAGACACATTTGTTTACTTCTCAAAAAATATCCAGATCTGGCAAAAATCTCCCAAAACCTTGTATGGGAATTACTTAGGGTCCAAAAAACCAAACTTAAACTTTTGTACCAGAATTCAACATGGTATATTTGATGCAAAACCCTCAAAACAAAACAAACAAAAAAAACATTGAAAGAGTTTTTGACAGCAAAAAATGTAACCATTCTCTTAGGAGACATATGAGCACCACAAAAACAAAAAACAAAAAAAAAACCACAAAACAAAACAACAACAACAACAACAAAAAAGAAACAAGATCCTAACAAATATTTTGGTCTAGTTTCTAGTTAACATGTCTGAGTACATTTGAAATAAGAAAAACTAACCTAGACATATATTTTAAGCAAGCTTTAAGAACTTGTTCTGGACAAATAATTCCTAAATATTAATGAAAAAGTTCTAGTTTCATTGGAAAATTATTTCACTTGTAAGATGGGAAAAATGTCTTGTTATAAGTGAAATGATCTGCTAATGGAACAAGAATTAGGTTGCTAGGCAACGGGCTGGGCATGGGTGGGGTTGCTAGGTAACAGCACAGTTCTCTGTGAAACAATCTGCCAATGGATCTACAACTTTTTCACCAAAATAAAGGAATAATTCACTTAAAATAAGCTCAATGTTTGTCTGAAAAGTTACTTGTAAGTTCACTTTGTCTTATTTCAGGTGTCCCCAGATATCATCAGAAATTAGACCAAAACTATTTGATAATATTTTGGATTTTCACAGTGTGAGTAGAGAACTCAAGTAAGAGCAGCAATACTTCAACATATTTTTACTGAAGTAAAAGTAAAAGTAATTGTCCTAGAAATTCTCAAGAGTAAAAAAGCGCTTGGTAAAAACTTTACTCAAATACTGAGTAACTGACCAAATTATTTAATATTTAAAAACAACATAATCAGACAGACCGAAATATAAACTTAAGTGGAAATGTTGGAATTTTAAGGACCAAAATGACAATAATTCATATAAGTAACTAAAAATAACAAAATCAGGTGAAGGAAAATGTTTCCAAATCAGTTTCTTTCAATAAAAAACTAACAGAAACTGCAGGTGTGTCTGAGTCTGGTGAATTTTAGTTAAAACATGTTTGTTTTTCATTCAGTGGGTAAAAAATCCAGAAAGTTTACTTAAGAGTAGAAAAACTTCATAATCAAATTACTCAAGTAAAAGTAAAAAATAAATCACTCCTAAAAGTAATTTTTTCAAAAAGCTACTCAAGTCCATGAAGCTGAGCCACAAACCTTGATGACGATGTGTCCCTTTCTGGTGCCGCTGCGGTCCAGCTCGCGATGCTCCTTCACCATCACGATCTCCCCCTCCTCCTCCACCTTGTGCGTGTTTTTCTCCACGTGGTTGAGGATGCGCCAGTAATCCTCCTGGGCGATGCAGACGAACTGGTCGAGGACAACATGCGGACAGCGGGTGAACTTGTAGTAGAGCAGAAGATTGCTCTGCACCACGTTCGGATACTCAAAAAACAGCAACGTGGACGCATGAGAGCTGGCAAAGTGAGGCATGGGAGGATCGCACAGACAGAGGAAGGAAATGTCCAACAGCGGAAAGCTCTCGCTGAAATAAAACTGAACTGGGAGAAATGGAGGTCCAAAATCATCTCAGCTATTTGAACAAGAAATCACTAAAACATGATCTGCTCCTCTTGTCTAACTCATCAGTTTCTGCATTTGTTTCACTAACGTCTACCTCTGCAACTTCCTGTTTATGTGTGGTAAGGAAACGATATGTGCAGCAGCGGAACTAGTCAGTGTGGACAAAGGGACCTTCTGTGACTTTTCACATCGCCATTACATTAAGAATGTGTTTTTTCTTTAGAGAAGGTCACTCTAACAAAGAAACTGATGTTACTGGGATTCTGTTGAGAAAGAAAAGTTTATATAAAAACAAGCAGGAGGAGAAATGATTGAGCTGCAGAGGCAGACATGAACTCTAAGAAGAAAAGCAGAAATGAAATCAACTCAACTTTGGCATTTCTGCTCCATGACACGCATTTTACTTCACAGGCTAAAGAGGAGCAGGACTAAAATTAAAAGATTCATAGCAGTAAAAATAAATACTGTACAGAAATGGCTTATTTTTTGTACAAAAGAGGAAGTGTCAATCATAGAATCAGCCTTTTTTTTACTATAGGAAGGAGAAATCATAGAGCCAGTTCAGGCTTTTACTAATGTCAGAAAAATGATAAATTATAAGAAAAGAATCATAACAGTTCATTCAAACTCATGATAAAACTTTTAGTGAACGGAAGGAGCTAAAAATCCTTAAAATGTTAAAGCTTTAACTACACTTATGAAGCTATTGCAGTAAAGAATAAAAAACACCAGCCATTCTGCACTGTAAAAAATAATAAACTGTTTAATGAGGTAGGCTCTGTGCTAACCTCTAGCCTGTTAGTTTTTGTAGTTGGTCTTCTGTATTTTTACAAATGTGTTACTTTTGTAGGAGTAATACCACAAATAATTGTGTTTTGTTGCAACAGGAAATATTTAACAGTCAAAATTATCTTTCTTGTAAGCAAGGTAAAAGTGTTTTCTTTCAGTCAGCTGACAGGCAGTGCACAGGAATATGTGAGAGAGGGGCAATGCTGTGTTAATCCTTACTGTATCAATGCTTACAAGTCATATGTAGCTAACCAAACCCAAAACAGAAACTGTTTTCTCTTGCTCATTTGGTTCAAATGGTGTAAAAAGTTCCACAAATTAAATAATTTAAATAAAACAAGGAAGGGGGAAAAATTCAGTTTTTCATAATTTGATGATTTGGTTGTCAAATTCTTTCAAGCTGTTGATCAAATATTAAATTAATGTACTATTACTGGCTATTTATGATGATTAAGTAGATCAACAGTAATACTAAAAGTGCCGTCAGATTGTTGCAGAGGGACGAAAAGAGGAATTCATTTTCTCCACCCTGAATAAAACCACCATTTCTGTTTGCTCTGTTTTACCTGGCAGTCATCTCCTTTGGTGCGAACTTCTCCGTTCATGTACTGCTTATCCAGTGAGGGCGAGATGCCAAAGCTGTTCCCCATACAAAGAGTCTCTGTTCGGCTTTCTGCATGGCTGATCTCCACGGCTCCGTTCAAGATCACATACCAGTGGTCGAGCTGCAGACAGACCAACAGCAGCAGCAAATTATTCTGATTCCAACAGCTAATCCCATAAAATGGGCCATAATTGCTTCTTAGCACTGTTCTTTCAGGTGTTTAACAATACAGACATGTTGCTGTTTACAACCAGAAATTTCACACAAGCACATAACGCCAGAGGACAAAAAGACGATTATTTTGCATGCCATCCGTAGCCGCGCCAGAACGACTCAGTCCACAAAATTAAACCTGGACATTAGGTGTTATTAATTTAGTGCAGTGTGTCACAGCAAGGGGGGAAATGATGCAGAGGAACTGTTTAAGAACAACTGAAAACCACTCATATTCTTCTGTTTTCTTCGCTCTCTTTGTTGACTACGCTACACACACAAACACACACCTGTTGCCATGGCAACTGGCAATAACGTCACTATACATATAAACAAGATTCAACAACAAAAAACACCCAAACATTTCCCACACACAGTCCAGAACATTCAGTCAGTTACAGTTTATCTTTTTAGGCTTGATACTTATTTTGTGATTATTAATAAGTGATCGCTGTGGTAGCTTAGCTACTGCTGCTATTAGATAAGCTAACACAGCGGTGGTAGATTAGCTAATTTAAACACTACTGATGATCTGTAAGAGTTGATGTTTAGGTACGCTTCTACTTTTATTTTCTAACTGAACCAAAACACGCTGGATCCCACAGCATATCTACATGTTGAGGTTGTCATAGTCAAGCTAGCATAGCTAAACTACTTCTCTCTCCCTTCCTACTTTTTTAAAATTAAAACTTTTTCCTAACCTTGAAATCTAGTTGTTGACAATTACTAGCAAAGCACTGTGTCGTTTTTCTCTTATATATTACGCAGGTATTTAAGATTAGCGCATTATGTTGACCACTGAACAGCTAAAACCAATGCTAGTCATTGTTAGCTAGCAGCTTTGGCTTTGTAACGTGCCTATGAACACTAGTGCATACAGGGTTGGTTGTTGGTCTTTATCGTTGCAGTCAAAACATCCATTGGTTGTTGCCAAACTTGTAGTATATTTTGGTGCTAGCGCGTTGTGTTTCTGAGTTATGTCTCCAGCAGCTGCTTTTTAAATAGAAACTGCTTCATTTCGCTCAGGAAGGAGGGCGACCGAACCCTGGGCTCCCTCTGCAGCCATCACTGATATCTGTGAGTGCTTCTGTCTTTCTCGGCCCCATCGGTTTCTATTTCTGTTGCTTTACCTGCTGCCCCACTTGTTTCTTTGAGGTGATGAAAAGGAAATAGTTGAGACAATCAACCACACGTAGAAATACATAGCACACAAAAGTTAACTAGCAACTCTGCTGTGTTATTATTGATTTACTTAATGCATATGTAGAGAAATAATTAGCAACCATGAGATGACAAGTGAAAAATGAAGCTATTTTTGCTTTTTTTGTTCCTCTGAAGCATGTCCCTGCTCTTTTCTCCTCTACTAAACCACTTCAGCCTCTTTATTGTCCTTTCTCTCTCACTCAGCCAAGCCATTTTGACTTCTGAGTGGAGCCAAGTGCCTCTCTTTGACATTCACCATGTGAATCCAGAGACACTGTGGAGGAGCGCTGCCCATCAATCGACCTGACAGAGACAGCAGGGAGGCACACAGACAAACACACGGCTGTTCAGATACACATTTTTTGAGAGAGTCTCTAAGTTTTACCAATGCTGAGATCAATCCCCATCTTCCTGATCTCAGAAATGGTCGATTTGATATCAATTTTCGGTCAGTTTTACTGCTGCTGTGTGGAAGAAAACAGTCAGGATGGATCTCTTGTCTCTCAGACATGTAACTTAATTAATTTGCTTTGTAGCAGCTCAAGTGACTGGCAGCACGAACACAGTGGCTCTGCACACATCGAGAAGCATCACATGCTCCTTCAAACCTTCATTTACTGCTTTCGCAGTTTTGAATTAAGAGAGAAATATTGATACAAAAGAAAGGTTTTTCAACACAAATTGTACAAAAGGTGTGTAGCATCCAGGATTTTTCATGCAAAATATCAAATGCAATAATAATATCAATATTAACATGTCCAATCCGCATGCAGGTTTCCCAGAGGGAATGCTGGGAAAGTGTTGTTTCTATCGGCAGATGTATTTCAGATGAAGCTACCTGTATTCTGCTAATGTAAAAAAAACTAACAATTTTCAGTTGTAGTGTTTCAAACTTCTTCTGTCAAGTTTCTCTGGTCAAGAAGACAGATGTGATGTTTTTAATATGCAGGAAGGGGAATCACACAGGAAGCTGATATCTATTTGAATATGTCTTGTATGTTATCAGTTCCTCGTTGACTCAGCTGTGAAAAGAAAATGTTCCTGAGTTTTTGAGGGTGAACCTGTTTCTGTGGGCTTATTTCTTAACAGCAGAAATCCATAAACTCTTTGCATGTGAGAAAGTCCCAAAGGATTATTTGAGAGTTTCAAAAAAATCTCATTTTTTGTGTCTTGCTTGACGTTTGAGTTAAATATTCTGGGAAATGAGAATGTGAAATCATTCCTACCTCTTGTTTGTTGTGCAGGATGACCGTGCCAGATTGCTCCACCACCTCAAACACCATGACGCTGCACAAGTCTCGCCGTACGGACATGGTCATGTTGGCGAACGCAGGCAGCTGGTGCAAAAACTCCAGCAGTTGTTCTGTTTGTCAAAGAGATGATGACTTTGTTAGAAGAGAATCTCTTAAAGCTTCTCTTTCTGCAAAATGTGACAGTAAAACAAAAGAAATACAGATATAATGAAAACATCATGGCAGTAAAAACACAAAATCTCACCAAGTAGTTTTGGTCTAGTTTCTAGTGGAATATATTGATACTTTTGAAATAAGACAAAATTAACTTACACGTTTT
Source organism: Poecilia mexicana (assembly GCF_051168715.1). Taxonomy (NCBI): domain Eukaryota; kingdom Metazoa; phylum Chordata; class Actinopteri; order Cyprinodontiformes; family Poeciliidae; genus Poecilia; species Poecilia mexicana. The sequence continues at coordinate 11,731,288 of NW_028263383.1, read as the reverse complement.
CAGAAAGCTGAGCTGGTTTTATGTCAAAAATACTTGTTCCATTGGCAGATTACTTCACTTATTGCAAGACTTTTTTTTTTTGCTAAGTTACTTGTAAGTTAGTTTTGTCTTAATTCAAGCGGACTAAAACATCTGCAGTAGAAACTGGACCAAAAGTACTTGGTAAGATTTTGTGTTTTTGCAGTGTAGGAAGTTGTTCCTCTTAAAACATGACAACCAGAGCAGAAATTACTCTGGTAGAAGTGTATATAAATCATAAAGGTGGAATCCCATAAGAGACGTAGAATCTGCCTCATCTGTGCTGCAGCGGAGAACAGAGTGACCTTGATCCAAACTGCTCAAGTGCTTTAAAACATTTTTTCTTCACAGCCTGACTGCTGTAGTTTTATATTTTTATTACTCTTCTGCTAAGACTCCTCTTGAGTTTGCTCTTTCTTGGTTTTTGTTAAATGCAACCTACAGGGATCAGAATGCATTTCTTTAAATCCGCAGACTGGTGCTGCAGGCATGATGAAGGTAAACTATGCAAATATAACACATGCAAAAAAAGTTAGTTACTCTGGAAAACATAAATCAAATTACGCACTACTCCATGAAGGTGATCTATGTTGACCAGTTTAGTCAGATAAATTGTTAAAAAAAACAACTAAAATTTATAATACTTTTCAGAGATGCACTTTGAACGTGTAAATATACTTTAGTACTGTTCTTCTTTTGTTTGCTTTTCTCTTAAATGCATTTTCGTGTATAACTTATTATTTTATTACAATACGTTCAATAAAGTCAAGCTAACTAACTCAACTCACACTGCCAAAAGCATGACATAACACCTGTTATGAACATGAAGGAGTCTTCATGGATGTTTATGACCGTTGTCTTTAAGTGTCGTTCGGTAAATAATGACACTTTTAATGCAATTTGTAATGGAAGTTTGCAATAAAAGCGTCATTATTTACCAAATGACACTTAATGACAAAGCTGATGAAGATTCCTTCATGTTCATGTCAGTCTGATGCTCACCCCTTCAAATAAAGTGTTTCTTCATACTAAAATCAAATGCACCCCTAATGACGCTATTTTAGATTGATTTTCTTCTTTAAAGTTAATATTCATGAGCTGAAGAGAAGGCGGTGAAAAGGCCAGACCCCCGGCCGGCCCGGAGGGCTCGCAGCAGGCCAGGCCTTTACCACCTCGCCTCGCTCTCTGATGTGGTCACCTTCTTCTCCAGGACCCCACTGGGTCCCACTAATGAGGCCGTTTAAGTGATTGCCTGCTTAAAAATACACATTAGAAGGGCGCTGTTGTTTAGATACCTCTGCGGGGGGTTTTGTGAGGGGAGGGCTCCCTGTGTGTTCAAGCTGAGCGACAGATGGTCCCAAAATAGCAACAAAACCACACCAAATTAATTTTTAACAATTTTATACAAATATTTGATCAGTACGGGCGCACCGATTCCGTTTTCTGGCCGATTACCGATCTGGGTAGTAATTAGTTACAATTACTAAAGTAAATTAGATATATTTTTACCAAACTGTACTTTTTACTTTTATATTAAGATGATTCAAACTGATTACGTTCTTGGTCATTTGTACTGAATTGTCATAAAACAAACTTAAATCTGAGTAAACAGTGACTAATACCAGTATTGGGGAGTAACTAGTTACATTTACTTGAGTAACTTTTTTGAAAAAAATTTACTTTTAGACTTTTAGGAGTATTTTGTTTTTACTTTTACCTGAGTAATTTTATTCTGAAGTATCTCTACTCTTGAGTCAAATGTCTGTATTTTCCACCCACTGAATGAAAAACAAACATGTTTTAACCAAAATCCACGGGACTCCGACACACACCTGCAGTTTTGATAAAGTTTCAGAAGTTTTTTATTAAAACAAGCAACAAGCAACAAAAGAAACTGACCGATGTCATCATCGTTGCGGTCGGCTGGGTCTTTTTCCAGACACTCTCGGACCAGGTCCCGGCCCAGAAGTCCGTCTGACGCTCTCTCCAGGTCTTCATCCTCCTCCTCCTCTTCCTCGCTGTCCACTGGAGCCTCTGGCAGTCCAGACAGATCCACGTCTCCCAGGTCGCTCTCTGTGGCCTGAAGAACACACAAGTAATCACAAGAAGGTGGGGACTGTTTTAGCGTTTTCTGCAGAGACAAAACACAACCACCAAAAACCAGAGTACAGTCGGATGAGATGCATTTTTAAATTTTGGTCTTCATTTTTTTAGGAAAACTGCTGCAGAAGTCTCTAAAAAAAGGTGAAAAAAGCGCCAAAATTTACTAATAAACACTAACTTTACCTCTACAATACAATGGGCATCAAGTGGAGATGTTTTGCAATTTTAGCTTAAAGATATCCAAAGTTGGACAACTTTAACTGCAACCCATGCAGTTAAAGTTGATTTATTAAATCAACTTTTCAGATTTTACTTGTAAAAACAGCTGATAATGTGGCTACTTTTTCTTCCAGTTAGCCATTATTTGCTACTTTCTGTTGATCTGTCACAAAAAATCCAAACTACATTCAAGTTTGTGTATGAAACAAAAAACTGGTAAATAAATAAAAGCACTGGTCTTTATAATAAAAGTATAAAACTAAACTAGCAGTTAAAATTCTTTACATGTTGAATTAGTTGGGAATTTGAAGGTCAGTGCATTTTGCCTGTGGGTGTTAGTGTAACACATTAAAATAAATCATTAAAAAAATCCATACTTCATTATAAAATACCCAGAATATTTACAGACAACTATCTGGAACAATCTTTATAGCACAAGTTCAAAACTAAACTAGGTCAGAAGTTTCTATGAATATTTTCAACTACTCAGTTGTACCTGTGACCTGGACTTTCAAAATAAAACCACATCCTGGCATCCAAAACCTCTGAATGTTGAAATGTTCTGGCTGCTCAGGGTCCAGGTTGGCCTCAGCAGGAGCAGGGGCAATTAAACCATCAACCTGGAGGTTAAAAGTGGAGCCCTCTAGTGGCAGGGCCAACGCCACGCTTTTCTGATTTCTATCAAAATTCAAATGTTTGTGCAAGTTCTTGTATGATGAAGTTCTCACATTTCCACAATTTCAGCAGTAGTAAAAGTAGAGAAGTAAAGAAGTTTCCGCCTGCTCAGTGTAATCAGTGTTTTCTGTTTCAAATAAATAAATGACAAGATCCTGAATTTACAGAAAATGCAAATGATTTAATACATTTGAGCTTCTGAACTCTTTTATCCATCATTTACAATAAAATTACTATATATTTTTATCATTTACTGATTTAAAATTGCCTAGTAAAATTGAGAGTGATTTTTTTGTCATCCTTACAGGAATAAAAAAAGACTTTGACTCTGAATCATTTTAAAATTACTTTTTTTTTTACAACAATGAGGTTAAAAGAGCAACAGGCTCACTAAATTCTCATTTTCTTCCCTCACTTCCTGTCGTGAACAAACCCTTCACTGCCACTCACACCTGATCGTTGGCTGCGCAGGAGTTCACCAATGTCAAAACAAGTTTTAGCTCAAAGGATATTTCCTCGACATGAAAGACACCAAATCCAAAGAAAACACCTCATGTTAAAAAGAAGAAGAGAGATGTGGCAAACGTTGCTTCAGAATGTAAACTAGCTGAGGGAGGAAAGGGCAAAAGTCCAGAAGTTGGGGAAAAACAAACTTCTGAGGTTATAAAGAATATAGATGCATGGGAGAAACTCTGTAAAACAGTGACAGCTGAGGAGCGCAGCTGACTGGAAGGGTCAGCCCTTTAAGACAGCTGTAAACAAACACGGAGCCGGGTCAGCAACAAGCCGATGGGATCAAATCCGTGTGATAAATACCTAATCTGAGGGTGAAATGATCTGCGCTCTGTGTTAAATGTCAGACCCGGATAACCTCATAACCAACCAGGCAGAAAAATCCTGCAAGAAAAAAGGGGAATAAAATGCCTTTTTTTTCATTTTGGTCTGTTTTTGCATCTCATTTTTTTGTTTGTTTTGCTTTTCTTGTCAACATTAAATTCCTGTATTAAATATGAATAAGGTGCTGTATGCAACTTTTATGAAAAAAATATTTTTTTTACATATTTGTTGAAACTGTAACTGTTGTGGAAAAATAAAAAAAAACAAAAAACTGAGCTTTTCTTCCTACAGCCAGTACTGACTAGAAACAACCAATCAAAGCAAGGAGGCGGATCTTAGTGCTGTCAATCACCCTCCATGTGGCGCTGTTCATCAAAACTATCAAAGTTACCAATTTGTAATGATTTCATAAATTTAAGCTACTGAAGTTTTTTATCGATCATTTATATTAAAATTACTATATAGTAATATACAAGCTATGCTAGCTGTAACTTAGCGTAGCTTGCAATTAATGCTAAGGCTAGTTAGCACAAAGAACATTGATGAGCGGTTCTCCTATAACAGAAAGTTGTTTCTCCACCATTAGCACATTTAGCAGTACATGAGATTGATTGGCAGCGCTAAGCCCCGCCTCCTGGCTCTGACTGGTTGTTGTTGGTGCATTTCTTTCGACTCTAACTGTAGCTCAGTTAGGAGGTAGAGAAGATTGATCTTTTTATAGATTATTTCTCATAAACTGTTAGTTTTAACAAATATGTAAAAAAAAAACATTTTTATAAAAGTTGCATCCAGCACCTTTAACAGGTTATTTTTAATAAAAATGTATGAAATATTTTTTTCTTCCTTAAATGTAACTAACTTTAAAAGCTTTGTTAACAGATCGTAAATCAGCCCAATAACAAACTAACCTTCCTGGTTGCTGTGATTAAAGCTACCTAAGATAAACAGCCTTGTGTCAGTAAGAAACTCTAAGATCCATTTATAAACACAGCATGCAGGGCGGGACGGCCAAATAATTACTGTAAGCCTCAGCTTGTGGAGGCTAAAAGAAACATTCTTGGATTTATAACGGCTTTCTCCTCAAACAGCGGAGATTAGAAAAGTTAGTGGATTAAAACGATTAGATGACAGGTTTATTATGTTCTCTTTTCTCTCTTATTGACTCTCAGTCCTTCAAGCACTCAAGAGAGGCTTGTCGAAGCACACTGAGCTGGTAAATACTGGAGAAACGTCACAAAGGCAGAGAAAGGAAGAGGCGTGCAAGGTGACCTCAATCTGCTGCAGTGGAGTAATTAGCAGAGGAAACAAACTATTTCAAAATTAAAGGAGACAAGAGTGAAAAAGTACTATCAAGGTTTTCTTACTAAATGCTCCTATTTTATTTGACACAGCTGATTGGAGAATTAGTTGTAAACAGAGACACACTCATCAGAAAGTTGTCGGTTTCTTGTTTTGTGAAGCTTAAGGCTGTCGATACAATTTTCATAACCAACAGGATTTAAAATGCGTTTGTTACCTTCCTGGCATAAATGGTCGTATTTATTCATATTTAAACCAGCAGTACCTGCTGCAAAGCAACACTGTAAAAGACTGAGTTAAAATTTTAATTTAATTTTGAATCATATATTAGTAATTAGCAAGATTAGCATTGCTGGCGTTGCTGATTGATGCTGAAAATGGCTAACTGTGAGCTGGTTCCCTCAGTGACAACATCCACACCGAAGAGTTTAGGTAGGAAAACTACTTAGTCCTCAGAAATGTTCACCTGTTTCTGATGACAGGTTATCAGCAGGAGTCTGTCAAACTGAACACAAACTAATATTTAGTAGTAGTTATTAGGTTTATAATATCAGATCGACACCATCAGAGTTTCTGCAAAACGGGCACCACTAACGAAGGCACAGCGATTAGGTTTCAGTACTTTAACTGGAGGAAAGATGGCGCTGCAAAAGGTTAGGTTTACTTCCTACACATGACCTTTAGTCCACAGCTGGAAGATCAGAACTGATGAGCAATAATTAGAAGGATTAAAGGTTGACAGGTGAGCAAACAAGTCACTAATTTTAGCAGGGTTCATAATTTATTCCTTTTGATTTATTAATGGCAACGTGGGAGAGAAGCGTTGATCATTCATCTGTAGTTTTTCTAGTAGAACAAAGAAATCTGTTCCCAGCCGATTCTGTGACCCAAAGAAATGTCTTTTTCTAACCCACCTGGTAAATGTCCGACAAGCTGCTGCTGCCTGAGTCGCTGGTGATGCTGCACCCTGATTGGCTGGGCGCCATGTGCATCACCTGCTGGTGGGCGTGGTCGGTCAGGTGCATCTTATTGAGATCGGCAGGAAGCTGTTCACACAGGAAGAAACGCACACAGAGAAAGGAGGATGAGTTTCCAACATTCCCTGTATTACACAGGGAAAACACACAAATGTTCACGCGCACGCACACACACACACACACACACACACACACACACACACACACACACACACACACACAGCCGTTTTCATCAGGCTGAAAGCCAGAGCTGCAGAAAGTAACTTCCGACCGCCGTAAATCAGGATCCAGCAGCTTCGACTGATGTGATCTTCTGGTGTAAATCCTGACTTTCTTCTCACAGGCAGAAACCAGTCAAACAGAAACTGCTTGCAATCAAGCGTCACGTCAAACATTTCTGGGGGAATGAAGGAAAAGCAAACCCAGTCTAAAGCTTTCTACTCCCTTACATTAGAGAAAACTTCCACTGTGTAGATCTCATTTCCAGACAACAGTTCAGACTCAGAATCTGAAGTCGACTGACTAAAAACAAGAGAACTGCACTGCTGCAGCTCCTCCAGAGCAACACGGAGTCTAATTCACTCATTCTTTGATTCTTTTCACTAAATTAACTGAGCAAATGTAACCGGTTGCTACTAACCAACACAGCGGATTCTGAATTGGCCCACAGCTATCGACTGGCTCCGTTAACCACCTTTCAGTCTCCAGTCCTACCAGCTGAGACCGAGGACTGGGTCAGGGTGAGGACTGGGTCAGGACCAGGTCAGGGTGAGGACCGGGTCAGGACCAGGTCAGGGTGAGGACCGGGTCAGGGTGAGGACCGGGTCCGGGTCAGGGTGAGGACCGGGTCAGGGTCAGGGTGATGACCGGGTCAGGGCAGGACCGGGTCCGGGTCAGGGACGGGTCAGGGTGAGGACCGGGTCAGGGTGAGGGACGGGTCAGGGCAGGACTGGGTCCGGGTCAGGGACGGGTCAGGGTGAGGGTCAGGGCAGGACCGGGTAAGGGTCAGGGACGGGTCAGGGTGAGGGTCAGGGCAGGACCGGGTCCGGGTCAGGGACGGGTCAGGGTGAGGACCGGGTCAGGGTGAGGGACGGGTCAGGGCAGGACTGGGTCCGGGTCAGGGACGGGTCAGGGTGAGGGTCAGGGCAGGACCGGGTAAGGGTCAGGGTCAGGGTCAGGGCAGGGCAGGACCGGGTCAGGGTGAGGACCGGGTCCGGGTCAGGGTGAGGACCGGGTCAGGGCAGGACCGGGTCCGGGTCAGGGACGGGTCAGGGCAGGACTGGGTCCGGGTCAGGGACGGGTCAGGGTGAGGGTCAGGGCAGGACCGGGTCCGGGTCAGGGTGAGGGTCAGGGCAGGACCGGGTCCGGGTCAGGGACGGGTCAGGGTGAGGGTCAGGGCAGGACCGGGTCCGGGTCAGGGACGGGTCAGGGTGAGGACCGGGTCAGGGTGAGGGTCAGGGTGAGGGACGGGTCAGGGTGAGGGTCAGGGTGAGGGACGGGTCAGGGTGAGGGTCAGGGCAGGACCGGGTCAGGGACGGGTCAGGGTGAGGACCGGGTCAGGGTGAGGGACGGGTCAGGGTGAGGACCGGTTCAGGGTCAGGGTGAGGGACGGGTCAGGGTGAGGGTCAGGGTGAGGGTCAGGGTGAGGACCGGGTCAGGGTGAGGGTCAGGGTGAGGGTCAGGGTGAGGGACGGGTCAGGGTGAGGGTCAGGGCAGGACCGGGTCAGGGACGGGTCAGGGTGAGGACCGGGTCAGGGTGAGGGACGGGTCAGGGTGAGGACCGGTTCAGGGTCAGGGTGAGGGACGGGTCAGGGTGAGGGTCAGGGTGAGGGTCAGGGTGAGGACCGGGTCAGGGTGAGGGTCAGGGTGAGGGTCAGGGTGAGGGACGGGTCAGGGTGAGGGTCAGGGCAGGACCGGGTCAGGGACGGGTCAGGGTGAGGACCGGGTCAGGGTGAGGGACGGGTCAGGGTGAGGACCGGTTCAGGGTCAGGGTGAGGGACGGGTCAGGGTCAGGGTCAGGGATGGGTCAGGGTGAGGACCGGGTCAGGGTGAGGGTCAGGGCAGGACCGGGTCAGGGACGGGTCAGCGCTCGGCCGTAAACGCTCGCACCGACTGCTGCCACATGAAGCCTCTTTGAGCCGAACTGGAGCTCAGCAGCAGAGGAACCACAGCGACTTCATGCAACATTAAAGACGTTACGTCTGGGTTTCCCCTCTTAGCAGGTCTGCTGTTCTGCACAACCTGATGAACCTTTAAGCTCCACCATCTTCAAACCCAGAGGGAAACACCAACAGAACCGAGGAAGTTCATGTCGTTAACGTGTAATACAGCACCAAGAAACATTTACTAACTACAAATTACACGAAGCTGCTAGGAACGGGCCTCAGAGAAAATTCAGGTTCCATATTTTTCCAGTCATTCTGGTACCACATATTTAGCTATCTGGGTTTTTATCATCTGCATGTTCCACATTTTATCAGACTAAAGTTGGATAATCGGCAGATTTCCCAGATATTTTTAACATGAAGAGAAAAAATCTAAATCAACTCCATTTCTGAACTGGACTGGATTATTTTACACCCAAATACAGCTGAAATAAATACAACCATTCAAAACCAAAATGGAAAACGGTCAAATCAAGTAATAGTTATAAAAAAATGATTACATATGTGAAAGCTGAAACCATTAATCACAATTAATCTACTAATTAAATAATTGTCAACTAATTTAGTAACTGATTCATCGTTAACTGAAGTATATGGACTCAAATTACTTAGAAAAAGGAATTGAATTATTCATTTATTTACATACTTTAATGCATTTTTAATATGAAAAAGTTTTGAGTGGTAAAATAAAAAATCTGCAGATTAATCAATTAATCGTTACAATAATTGATCAATTGCAGCCCTAAAATATGTTGTTTTCATGATGTAAAGCACTGTGAGCTGTCTTGTTGCTGAAATGTGTTCTAGAAATAAACTTGACTGATTGATTGTTATTGATCAAGGCAATACCAATCAGTCTTCGGTATGCAGCCTTGTGCTTCCGCATCTATTTAAACATGAAATATTTGTGGTTTTCTTCGATTCAGACTCTGATGTTAACGCATTAATAGCACAGCTGTTTCTTATAAAAGCATTTAAGGATCAGTATCGTAAATTTAAAAGCCGCTATTTTAACATTTATGCTCCAATACTGTCTGAGGAACGAGGCGAAGGAACGACTGAAGAAGCCTTTAAGTGAAATCCATTTCCTATTAAGCACAGCAGAGTAATGCTTTGTGTGATTCACTATTGACCCAAAGACAACATGCAATCTTGGGGTTATTGATTGAATTACATCCAATCACATTTACACATCACTCTACTATTAGTCCTAATACTTATTGCTGACTAACTGCATGTTTACCGTGTTTCTGTGTGAATGAGGACGACAGTGAATAATTGCTAATTTCACCAAAGCGAATGCATATCGATTCCTGCATGATGGAGAAATTATGAGCCGTTCTTCCAATATTTTTACCGGTACTGGGAGACGGAGCCTAAAAGGGTAAACTGGTGCATCGAGCCTCATTTATGAGGTGAATGGCAAAAGGAATCAAGTTTAATATTTGCTTTTTAAGTCTCAGAAGTCTGAAAACTTGAGGAAGTAAAAGTATCGAATTTCCATAATTGGTCAATACTGGACCAACTTTCAGCAACAGAGGTTTTAGCCTCAAGTGTCCAATAAATCTGCCCTGCAACAGTCAAAATTATAATTCATGTTAATAAAAAGGAGACAAAACCTCCAGCCTCCTTTAAATAATGGAGTTATTTCTAAACATTTTACTAAAGGTAATCATTCAAACTCTTCGTTATAAAAGGAAAATAGTGGGGTGGGGCGGAGTGGAGTGGAGTGGGGTGGGGTGGGGCGGAGTGGAGTGGGGTGGGGTGGGGTGGGGCGGAGTGGAGTGGGGTGGGGTGGGGTGAAGTGGAGTGGAGTGGGGTGGAGTGGAGTGGAGTGGGGTGGGGTGGGGTGGGGCGGAGTGGAGTGGAGTGGGGTGGGGTGAAGTGGAGTGGAGTGGGGTGGAGTGGAGTGGAGTGGGGTGGGGTGGGGTGAAGTGGAGTGGAGTGGGGTGGAGTGGAGTGGAGTGGGGTGGGGTGGGGTGGGGCGGAGTGGAGTGGGGTGGGGTGGGGTGAAGTGGAGTGGAGTGGGGTGGAGTGGAGTGGAGTGGGGTGGGGTGGGGTGGGGCGGAGTGGAGTGGAGTGGGGTGGGGTGAAGTGGAGTGGAGTGGGGTGGAGTGGGGCGGGGCGGAGCATGGTGGAGTGGAGTGGAGTCGGGTGGAGTGGAGTGGGGTGGAGTGGGGCGGGGCGGAGTGGAGTGGGGCGGAGCAGGGTGGAGTGGGGTGAAGCAGAGTGGAGTGGGGTGGAGCAGAGTGGAGTGGGAAGGAGCAGGGTGGAGTGGGGTGGAGCAGGGTGGAGCAGAGTGGAGTGGAGTGGAGCAGGGTGGAGTGGGGTGGAGCAGAGTGGAGTGGAGTGGAGCGGAGTGGAGTGGAGCAGGGTGGAGTGGGGTGGAGCAGAGTGGAGTGGAGTGGAGCGGAGTGGAGCAGGGTGGAGTGGAGCAGGGTGGAGCGGGGTGAAGCAGAGTGGAGTGGGGTGGAGCAGGGTGGAGTGGGGTGGAGCAGGGTGGAGTGGAGCAGGGTGGAGTGGGGTGAAGCAGAGTGGAGTGGGGTGGAGCAGGGTGGAGTGGGGTGGAGCAGAGTGGAGTGGAGTGGAGCGGAGTGGAGCAGGGTGGAGTGGAGCAGGGTGGAGTGGGGTGAAGCAGAGTGGAGTGGAGCAGGGTGGAGTGGAGCAGGGTGGAGTGGGGTGAAGCAGAGTGGAGTGGGGTGGAGTGGGGTGGGGTGAAGTGGAGTGGGGTGGAGTGGGGCGGAGTGGAGTGGAGTGGGGTGGGGTGGAGCATGGTGGAGTGGAGTGGAGTCGGGTGGAGTGGAGTGGAGTGGGGCGGGGCGGAGCAGGGTGGAGTGGGGTGGAGCAGAGTGGAGTGGGGTGGAGCAGAGTGGAGTGGGGTGGAGCAGAGTGGAGTGGAGCAGGGTGGAGTGGGAAGGAGCAGGGTGGAGTGGGGTGGAGCAGGGTGGAGTGGGGTGGAGCAGAGTGGAGTAGGGTGGAGCAGAGTGGAGTGGAGCAGGGTGGAGTGGGAAGGAGCAGGGTAGAGTGGGGTGGAGCAGGGTGGAGTGGGGTGGAGCAGAGTGGAGTGGGGTGGAGCAGGGTGGAGTGGGGTGGAGCAGAGTGGAGTGGGGTGGAGCAGAGTGGAGTGGAGCAGGGTGGAGTGGGAAGGAGCAGGGTGGAGTGGGGTGGAGCGGAGTGGAGTGGGGTGGAGCGGAGTGGAGCAGGGTGGAGTGGAGCAGAGTGGAGTGGAGCAGGGTGGAGTGGAGCAGGGTGGAGTGGGGTGAAGCAGAGTGGAGTGGGGTGGAGCAGGGTGGAGTGGAGCAGGGTGGAGTGGGAAGGAGCAGGGTGGAGTGGGGTGGAGCAGGGTGGAGTGGGGTGGAGCAGAGTGGAGTAGGGTGGAGCAGAGTGGAGTGGAGCAGGGTGGAGTGGGAAGGAGCAGGGTAGAGTGGGGTGGAGCAGGGTGGAGTGGGGTGGAGCAGAGTGGAGTGGGGTGGAGCAGGGTGGAGTGGGGTGGAGCAGAGTGGAGTGGAGCAGGGTGGAGTGGGAAGGAGCAGGGTGGAGTGGGGTGGAGCGGAGTGGAGTGGGGTGGAGCGGAGTGGAGCAGGGTGGAGTGGAGCAGAGTGGAGTGGAGCAGGGTGGAGTGGAGCAGGGTGGAGTGGGGTGAAGCAGAGTGGAGTGGGGTGGAGCAGGGTGGAGTGGAGCAGGGTGGAGCAGGGTGGAGTGGAGTGGAGTGGGGTGGAGCAGAGTGGAGTGGAGTGGGGTGGAGCAGGGTGGAGCAGGGTGGAGTGGGGTGGAGCAGGGTGGAGTGGGGCGGAGCAGGGTGGAGTGGAGCAGAGTGGAGTGGAGTGGGGCGGAGCAGGGTGGAGTGGGGCGGAGTGGAGTGGGGTGGAGTGGAGCAGGGTGGAGCAGAGTGGAGTGGAGTGGGGCGGAGCAGGATGGAGTGGAGTGGGGCGGAGTGGAGCAGGGCGGAGCAGGGTGGAGCAGAGTGGAGTGGAGTGGGGTGGAGCAGAGTGGAGTGGAGTGGGGTGGAGCAGGGTGGAGTGGAGCAGGGTGGAGTGGAGTGGAGTGGGGTGGAGCAGGGTGGAGTGGAGCAGGGCAGAGCAGGGTGGAGCAGAGTGGAGTGGAGTGGGGTGGAGCAGGGTGGAGTGGGGTGGAGTGGGGCGGAGCAGGGTGGAGTGGAGCAGAGTGGAGTGGAGTGGGGCGGAGCAGGGTGGAGTGGGGCGGAGTGGAGTGGGGTGGAGTGGAGCAGGGTGGAGCAGAGTGGAGTGGAGTGGGGCGGAGCAGGGTGGAGTGGGGTGGAGCAGAGTGGAGTGGAGCAGGGTGGAGTGGGAAGGAGCAGGGTGGAGTGGGGTGGAGCAGGGTGGAGTGGGGTGGAGCAGAGTGGAGTAGGGTGGAGCAGAGTGGAGTGGAGCAGGGTGGAGTGGGAAGGAGCAGGGTAGAGTGGGGTGGAGCAGGGTGGAGTGGGGTGGAGCAGAGTGGAGTGGGGTGGAGCAGGGTAGAGTGGGGTGGAGCAGAGTGGAGTGGGGTGGAGCAGAGTGGAGTGGAGCAGGGTGGAGTGGGAAGGAGCAGGGTGGAGTGGGGTGGAGCAGAGTGGAGTGGGGTGGAGCGGAGTGGAGCAGCATGGAGTGGAGCAGAGTGGAGTGGAGCAGGGTGGAGTGGGGTGAAGCAGAGTGGAGTGGGGTGGAGCAGGGTGGAGTGGAGCAGGGTGGAGCAGGGTGGAGTGGAGTGGAGTGGGGTGGAGCAGGGTGGAGTGGAGTGGGGCGGAGTGGAGCAGGGCGGAGCAGGGTGGAGTGGGGTGGAGCAGAGTGGAGTGGAGCAGGGTGGAGTGGGAAGGAGCAGGGTAGAGTGGAGCAGAGTGGAGTGGGGCGGAGCAGGGTGGAGTGGGGCGGAGCAGGGTGGAGTGGGGCGGAGCAGGGTGGAGCAGAGTGGAGTGGAGTGGGGCGGAGCAGGGTGGAGCAGAGTGGAGTGGAGTGGGGCGGAGCAGGGTGGAGTGGGGCGGAGTGGAGTGGGCATCGCGGCTCCTCTTCACGCCACAGAATTAATCCCGCTCTAATCCCTCCTTTCCCTCCCGGCAAGGGAAGGACGGGGTCTTCCTTCCACTCTCCTCATGCATTAAGGATGAGCGTCAGGAGATTAAATATAAATGCGTGTGGCTCCTTCAGCTGTACAATTTCATCATGTCAAGGCGGCGGCTCCAATCATGGGAGGACTGAGCTTTCACCGCACCAATTATTAGAAAACCAGGTTAACTGCAGAAAGATGAGCGTCTTGTGTTATGAAAACACACAGCAACTAGAAATGGTTATGAATGTAGTTTATGCTATGAGCTCAACTTGTAACATCACGATTTATTCCTGCCTCCATGTTAAATGTGCCGTGCAAATGCAGCTGGTGATTTTCTTAAGCCACCCACTAAGATATGATTAAATACATTGTGCTTGGAGCCGAACACAAATGATAGGAATTTGAGCGAAAGCCGGCTTTTAGGAAATAACATGCTGTTTGCCATGCAAATTAGGGGTTTACCCTCCATCAGGAATGAAGGAAAAACCCTCCAACAACAGCTCTTTATCTGAGTCTTTATATTAGTACCATTAAAAAAACTCCAGCCATTCTGACCTAAACAAATCAGTTAAAACGCAATAAAAAAAAAAACATACAGAAATGGCATTTTAAGGGTTGAAACCTGAGTGGTTCGTTCTGCCCATTCCCTCAGTGGTTAAATGGACAATAAAGCCAGATTGGCTTTTTAACCACATAACATTTTTCCTAAATGCATTTTACACAGAATAATCTCTGCTGCATTCTGGGGAGACGTTGGTAACGACGGAGGAGAAAACAAACGATGGGCGGCTCCTTGGAGCAAAGAGGAAATATTCAGACACTCAGCAAAGAATACACTTGGAAATGTATTTCCATGATGATGAGCAGAATGAATAGCTTGATGGAGAAATTAAACCATAATGTGGCTGATGAATCTTGATGAGAATTATAATTAAAGTACGGGAAAAATAATTAAGAAAAAAAACCTGACAAACCTCAATGAATATTTACAGACGATGCAAAAAGCAACAAAACTGTGAAACTGTCATAAAAACCACAAGAAGGACAAAAACACACAGAGGCTGCATAAGATGCAACATATCAAACCGCCGCCTAATTTATTATAATTCAAACTGACGAGGTTTTTGGTCATTAATAGCGAAATAATAAATTTAGTCATAAAAAAACCCAAACTTAAATCTGAGTAAACATTGACTGATACCAGAGTTTGGTAGTACCCAATTCAAGTAACGTCTTTGAAATAATTTACATTTTGGAGTATTTTATTTTCACTTTTACCTGAGAGATTTTATTTTGAAGTATTTTTGCTCTGGATTTTCTACCCACTGAATGAAAAACAAACATGTTTTGACCAAAGATTCACGTAGGAGTTTTTTTACTGAAAGAAACTGATTTGGAAACATTTTCTTTTTCCTGATTTTATTTTTTGTTACTTATTTAAATTTCTGTCATTTTGGTTCTAAAAATACCAAATTTTCCACGTTATAACTTTGTATTTTGATCTGTTGATGATGTCTTGAGCAGTATCTTGGACGTTTTACTTTTACTTGAGTAAAAACTCGTTGAAGTATCTCTGCTCTTACTTGAGTAAAGTTTTGGGTTCTCCACCGTCCTGAGGTCACGGCCGGGTCGACTGACACTAACAACATTGGCCTGCAGGTGTCAGCAGGGACAAACAATCCTGACATGACCTGTCGAGTCAAGACAAACACTAGTGGAGAAAATGGAAAATATTTTACAGATTAAACAGGAGAAGTGAGTTTTTTATCCGTGTTTATTTCTCTACCAGTTTGTACACAAAGACATTTTTTATTTTTCTTCTTTGCAAAGCAGCAACTCAGTCAGATTGGATGGAGAGCAGCAGCTTAAGATCAAGACCTGCAACAGATTTTCAACTGGAAGCAACTAAAACCTCCCAGCAGATTCTGTGTTCCTGCATGCACACATCATAATGCTGCCACCGCCGTGTTTCCCGGTGAGGAATCTGGAAGGTGCTAACAATGCAGAGCACTTTATGTATAAACAGATGTGTAGATCTTGAAGCCAGCATTTGTTTTCTTTTCAAATAATCAGTGAAGTTTCTGCAAAGTTCACACTGTGATTTCTTAATTACACTTCAAATCTCTGTGTTGATTTAGTTCTCACAGCAGACTGCATACCCAGAAACCACATCACAGCTAGTGCACCTCTGCAGGAAAGGAACAACCGTCTCTCTACACAGACGCCTCGGCCTTTCTCTGACACGCCACTTTACTCCGTCCCTGAATCTGATTTCCGCTCTGAGGTGTCTGCTCCACTTCTTTGCACGTATCTCTTCCAGGCCCATCTTGTCTTTTTGGTAATTAACTCTGTCTCCTGCCTCCGTCACTACTTCCCTCCGTTTCTGTCGCCTCCTGATTTGGCATCAGGAGATTTTCACTCTTTCTTTTTTAAAAACCGTGTGAGTAAAATGACTGCTTGGGACTCTGATGTCTGAAAATGGGACCAGATTTAGCAGAAAGAAAACTTTGATTAATCCAGGCCAGATTTATCTCTAAACATACGCAACTTCAGTCAGTCAGGTTTATTTATGTAGCAGCTTTCAGTAACAAGGCATTTTAAAGAGCTTTATATCATGAAAACACAAAAATACAAAGTCGTAGATCACACAGTCAATAATTTTGTGAAGTTACACATCAGATGGTTAATGTTTCATTTATAATGTTTTAAAATCAGCTCCAACAGGCGGGTTTTTAATCTAGATTGAAATTAACTCAGTGTTTCAGCTGTTTTGCAGTTTTCTGGAAGTTTGTTCCAGATTTCTGATGCTTAGAAGCTGAATGATGCTTCTGAACGTTTGGTTCTGGTTTTGTGGATGCAGAGCAGAACCAGAACCAGAACCAGAACCAGAACCAGAAGACCTGAGAGGTCTGGAAGGTTGATATAACAGCAGCAGATATTTAATCTTTAATTCAGTGATTTATAAACTACCAGCAGTAGTTTAACCCTCCAAGTTCTAAGTTTCAAATCTCCGCCTGGATATTTTTACTTATTTTAATTGTACAAATTTCTTTAAGTCTGATTTTTTAGGCAGTAATCAATGCGACTAAAGATGAGTTTCTCTAGATCTTGCTGAGACATTAATCCTGTAATCATGAAAATGTTCTTCAGGTGATAGAAGGCCGGCTTTGTAACCGTCTTTATGTGGCTCTGAAGGTTCATCCTGATCTCTTGTTTCCATCTGTAATAACTGAAGCTGTAGGTTGGCTTTAGATCGTCCCTCTGTAGGTCTAAAGATAACAACTTCAGCTTTGAACCCCAACCAAGAGAACTAAACAGACTCAGCTCAGATACAGAGCAGAGAGACAGATGGAGAGAAAATAGTCGCCTGGCATAAACGTGAGCGACACAGACAAAGAAAGGAAAGAGGACAAAACTGAGAAAGCATGAGGAAGAAGAAAAATAATGAAAAACAGGACCGACAGTGTGAGGTGGAATGAGGATGAAGTGAAAGTGAGGCAGCAGATGAAGATAAAGGGTCTACAATATTCTCTTAAGATTTGCCTTAGTCCAGACGACCACATCTCCGAGCAACGCGGGTGTGAATGTGTGTGAATGTGTGTGAATGTGTGTGAATGTGCGTGATTGTGTGTGAATGTGTGTGAATGTGTGTGAATGTGTGTGATTGTGTGCGATTGTGTGTGATTGTGTGTGATTGTGTGTGATTGTGTGTGAATGTGTGTGATTGTGTGTGATTGTGTGTGAATGTGTGTGATTGTGTGTGAAAGTGTGCGATTGTGTGCGATTGTGTGTGAAAGTGTGTGATTGTGTGTGATTGTGTGCGATTGTGTGCGATTGTGTGTGATTGTGTGCGATTGTGTGCGATTGTGTGTGAAAGTGTGTGATTGTGTGTGATTGTGTGCGATTGTGTGTGATTGTCTGTGATTGTGTGCGATTGTGTGCGATTGTGTGTGATTGTGTGTGATTGTGTGCGATTGTGTGCACCAGCTGCAGCAAGGGGAGATGTAATAAATTGAAGCTGAAATTGGAGGTGACAACTGCACAGACAGACATGGAGCAGAGAGAGGAGGAGTGAGGTTGGGGTTCGGAGACCATTTTCACCACTTCATCTCCACCAAGCCCTACTTTATAATAATCTGCTTCAGATGAAAATCTTTAACAAACTGAAATGTGTCAGTGTCGCGTTTATTGCTAATCGTTTCTGCTGCGGCACAAATTAGCAACAGACAACAGAAACATGCACTGCAAAGACGACTGTGCAGCGACACTAAGGAGACTTGTTATAGTTCCTGAAATTAATGCGACGTTTTTGTTTATTCAGACACAGAAAACTGATTCTGAATTAGCGAAGAAATGAACCTCTAATTTCCTCAAATGTCACAAATGTCTGAGAGAATTAGTGTTTAATTTATTTGTCACAAGTTGTAGAAATTAAATCCTCTCCACTTCTAAAAGGTTTGACAAAACAAAACCTCTCTGGCGAACTTTTCCCCCACATTAGAGTGAACTTTCTCTGATTTGTGCTGAACTTAGTAACACCAGGGCAAACTAACAATTAAGTATATTTATGCATTTTTAGTCAACACAGACTTTCTTGTTATTATAGAAAGAAAATTACATTAGGTTAAAATTGTAAAAGTTATAACTTAGTTGACATTCCAACTTCCTTGCTGATCCTCTACCAAGAAGCATCCTTTCTGTTCTCTGTAGTCATAACTTGACTGGTCATAGATTGTAGGACCAGAGCAAACAGTGAAAACTAGTGTATCCTATGTAGCTGTTTTTTCTTAGTTCACGTCGAAAAATGCAAAACTACAAGTGGTGAAAGTTCAGATTTTCCAACTCCAGCATTGGATGCTCGAATCGCTGCCAATCGCTCTCAATGCCTGACGACGTGCAAAACGTGTTTGTTGTGATACTTTTTAAACACAAGCATGAGTTTTAACAAAGATCTGAGAAAACATAACTAATTAACTGAAAATGTAGTTATATTAATTAATAGTGGCGTCTTCTATCACGAATGATGTCAACAACATTATGATGTTTTAAAGACCACTTCAAATCTTCACGTCATCTCTTAACTAAAACACACCACAGATGATTAAAAAACATTTTCCCTTTAGGAAAGTAGATTTATGTTGCTTTTGTTGGCAGCAGATTTTAATTAATTCAAATTTCTCTCCATTGTAGGTGGTCTGTTTTGTTTAAATGTGGAACAACAAATGCACAAAACTTTGAGTGCAAAACTTCTCTTTATACTAGATGTTGCATTTTCAGGAAACAACAAAATTATTTGCAGCTGAATTCCCGTTTTCATCTGTTGCAGTTGAACGTGTTTTCAGCAGCATGGAGAGAACTTTGCATAGCAACAAATTAGCTCAGTTTTATCTCAGTTGAGAGGAGGACACTCATCCTGTGATCTGGCGCGAGTTGGTGAGTGAGCTGCAAGGATCGACAATCATTGGCTGTTAAGTTCCTGGCCTGGGCAGAGATTGGGCCGGCGAGTTTCTGGAGCGGATCAGCAGCCATTAGCTGGCAGCTTCAACACTAAGCAGCGCCAGTATTGTGACAGACGGGACGCTGAATTGGATCAGCGCTGCCAAGGGCCTGTGACTTTTGCACCAGTGTTGGACTAGATGATAGAAAGAGAAACTAGGAGGATGGATTTATTTTGTGCATTTATGCCATTCCTGTCCAAGATTTATCTCAAGATTTAACAGAAAATATAAAAAAGGACATTATGTTGTGTCTAAACAGGAGAAAAGATGTCAAATCGCATTTAAAAAGAAGGTTATAATGAGCTAACCAGGGTACAAAAGTCCAGTTAAATGTAATTTGTGTTCGTCGTCCTCTTTGTGACCTGGATACGTTTTCTCTTTCTAATGACACCATTTTTTTTGGTTAAACATTTTGGTTACAAAACCAACATTTTGACTCTTTCTGGAGTAAAAAAGGAGCATTTTTATTCCTTGACCCGTCTCACCTGTTATAATTTCACTACTGTGTTGATATTATATTTACACACAGTTTACATCAGACACACAAACTACCTGCTGACTGAATGGGGTACACGTAATTTTAATTAATCAGTGTCTTTATTAATGTACAATATGTTTTAGATAGAGAAAAAAAACACAAGAAATGTTTTAAAAAGCCGAGTCTTTTTGAAACGTGTTCATCCTCACAAGCTGTTGTAGTAAACATGCCACACCCACAGGGGGCAGCATAGGGCAAAGCCAAACTTATGTCAGCCAATCACAATCCTTCAAAACAACCACCACTTCCTGTTTAGAATCAAACATGGCGCCAGGAGATTCACACAGAAAGGTCGAGCTACTTTTAAATACCGTGTTGGAAAATAAAGTTAATAAAACACAAGATGGCTGTTAAACCCAGAATGTGGAGGTTGACCTCCAGTCACTCTTTATCTGTTGCAACTCAACATATCAGAGCAGTTATTAAATAAAACAAGTAGATACAGTCTGAACCAACGTATCTCTGAACCAACATAAAGCCATGTTTCCTCCACTGCATGGACAAACGGCACCGCATTATAAGTCTTCTCTTTGCCTGGAGGTTTTATTGTCAATCGTTTTCAGTGATATGAAACGGAGGTTACGTGTGGGTGAAAGGTCAAATCACAAAAAATCGATTCAGTTCATCAGATATTTGGTATTTTGTGGACAAAAGTCCTTAAACTGGCTTCCTGGAGCTCAGAGAAGATACTTTAAAACACTTTTGTTAAAGATTATTAAAGATGTGATGTTGAATCAACCTTCCAGACCTCTCAGGTCCAAACATGGAGAAGCAGCATTCAGCACCACAAACCTGGGACAAACCTCCAGAAAACTGTAAAACAGCCAAAACACAGAGTTCCTTTAAACCCAGACTAAAAACCCACCTGGTTAGAAATTATTTTGAAATGTTATAAATTAAATATTGACCAACATTTTGAGGATTTTGCTAACGGCACTTGGAAATTGTGGATTTTTGTGTTTTTCTGATGAAAAGTACTCTGGACTTTGTTGCTAGAATGTGCCACAAATAAAATTTGATTGATTGATTTATTGACAAGGCTTTGGTTTGTCTTTTGTCCCCTTCAGTTCTGTTTGTTTGCTACAGGAAGCTGGTAGGTGTCTGTCTGGGATCCAGAGGAAGATGGGCCATGCTCGGGTCGGATACAGGAAAGCACTTCACACCAACACAAACATAAAATATTACACAGAAAATACCCAGCGTTACATAAAACTTAGCACCTCAAGGCTTCCCTCCACTAGCAGATGCTTCCTGCCCGGCAGCCCATAATGCTTCTCCATGCAACCGAGCTGCAGTCACGCAGCGGGTCCCTGGCAGCGGCGCGGCTGACCCGGGGCGCGGCTGGAGGGCCAGCTCCACCCCGCGGCTCTCCTGGGGAGCTTTTGTTAGCGTTGGACCGCGTTTCTGCTCTGTCGGCCAACATAGTTTGGCGCAGACGAGGCTGGCTGTGATTCTGGCACAGCAGCAAGAGTCAGGACGGGAAATTAACTTTTTCAACCAGACCTGAACTGCAGTACTTTATTGGACCCTCAGAGCTTCCTCTACTTCTGGATTAGGGAAAAACAAAATAAGTTTTTTGGAAAATCCTCCAATTTGGCAGAAAATAATAACAGTAAATGCTTAGCCACCAAAACACGTTCACTACGCTGCTCTCTGTTTAACTCAGCAATTCACCAAGAGCCGCAGAGAAATCAACCCAGTCACCCAATCTTGTATTTATAAATGCCCTTGAAAATTATCCAGTAAAGGCTCTCTGGTTGACGAGAGGATGTGGATCAATAGCAGAGAGATAATGTGGGCTGGGGGCACTAAGTGGTGGGACTATTAGCACATGGATGAGTGTATGCGTGTGTGTTTTGAAGGATGGTTGAGGGATAGCAGCTGGAGTTTGTGTAACTTGTGCTAGCGTCACTAAATGCTGGACATTTTACATGATTTTAACCACTGTGTGGATCTGAACAGTTAAACTGTTCAAGCATCATCAGCAGAATGAATGTGTTTATGACAACCATTGTAATATGTAAAAACCTTTTTACTGCCCACATTCAAGCCTATCACAGCTGGAGAATCACAAATTACGTAGCGAGTGAGGCTAAGTAAGGCTACAGTTGGCTTTACAATTCTAGAACAAACACGGGCAGCACCGTCTACTGGACCACCTGGAACCAGCATTTAGCTTTAAATCAAACATGGAGAACCAGCATTTAGCTTTAAATCAAACATGGAGAACCAACATTTAGCTTTATAATTAATATGGAGAACCAACATTTAGCTTTATAATTAACATGGAGAACCAGCATTTAGCTTTAAATCAAACATGGAGAACCAGCATTTAGCTTTAAATCAAACATGGAGAACCAGCATTTAGCTTTAAATCAAACATGGAGAACCAGCATTTAGCTTTATAATTAACATGGAGAACCAGCATTTAGCTTTAAATCAAACATGGAGAACCAACATTTAGCTTTAAATCAAACATGGAGAACCAGCATTTAGCTTTAAATCAAACATGGAGAACCAACATTTAGCTTTAAATCAAACATGGAGAACCAACATTTAGCTTTAAATCAAACATGGAGAACCAACATTTAGCTTTAAATCAAACATGGAGAACCAGCATTTAGCTTTAAATCAAACATGGAGAACCAGCATTTAGCTTTAAATCAAACATGGAGAACCAACATTTAGCTTTAAATCAAACATGGAGAACCAGCATTTAGCTTTAAATCAAACATGGAGAACCAACATTTAGCTTTAAATCAAACATGGAGAACCAACATTTAGCTTTAAATCAAACATGGAGAACCAGCATTTAGCTTTATAATCAAACATGGAGAACCAGCATTTAGCTTTAAATCAAACATGGAGAACCAACATTTAGCTTTAAATCAAACATGGAGAACCAACATTTAGCTTTAAATCAAACATGGAGAACCAGCATTTAGCTTTAAATCAAACATGGAGAACCAACATTTAGCTTTAAATCAAACATGGAGAACCAACATTTAGCTTTAAATCAAACATGGAGAACCAGCATTTAGCTTTATAATCAAACATGGAGAACCAGCATTTAGCTTTAAATCAAACATGGAGAACCAACATTTAGCTTTAAATCAAACATGGAGAACCAACATTTAGCTTTAAATCAAACATGGAGAACCAGCATTTAGCTTTAAATCAAACATGGAGAACCAACATTTAGCTTTAAATCAAACATGGAGAACCAACATTTAGCTTTAAATCAAACATGGAGAACCAGCATTTAGCTTTATAATCAAACATGGAGAACCAGCATTTAGCTTTAAATCAAACATGGAGAACCAACATTTAGCTTTAAATCAAACATGGAGAACCAACATTTAGCTTTATAATTAACATGGAGAACCAACATTTAGCTTTAAATCAAACATGGAGAACCAGCATTTAGCTTTATAATTAACATGGAGAACCAACATTTAGCTTTAAATCAAACATGGAGAACCAGCATTTAGCTTTATAATTAACATGGAGAACCAACATTTAGCTTTAAATCAAACATGGAGAACCAGCATTTAGCTTTATAATTAACATGGAGAACCAACATTTAGCTTTATAATTAACATGGAGAACCAACATTTAGCTTTAAATCAAACATGGAGAACCAACATTTAGCTTTAAATCAAACATGGAGAACCAGCATTTAGCTTTATAATCAAACATGGAGAACCAGCATTTAGCTTTAAATCAAACATGGAGAACCAACATTTAGCTTTAAATCAAACATGGAGAACCAACATTTAGCTTTAAATCAAACATGGAGAACCAACATTTAGCTTTAAATCAAACATGGAGAACCAGCATTTAGCTTTATAATTAACATGGAGAACCAACATTTAGCTTTATACCTCTAGCTTTATAGTGTTTTGCTATTTTTTGTTCCTTATATGAATTATTGTCATTTTGATCCTTTAAATACCAAAATTTCCACTTAACTTTACATTTTGGATGTGATTTTTAAATATTAAATGATAATTTGATCAGTTACTGATTCTTACTCGAGTAATGTCTTGGACGGCTACTTTATACTTTTACTTGATTAGCAGATTTTATCTAGTCGTACCAGAGCAACATTTTGCAGATTTATATTAGAAAAGTGAGATAATTCATCCTTTCCCAAAACCTCCATAAGTTTAAGTAAAGTGTGTAAAAACAAGCCATTTTTGTTGGTTTTATTACCCAGTATAAAAACATAAAATGTTTGCATACTGGGCAAAGAGCTCACTTCTCTACAGTAAAAATGAATAAATACTACTTTCAGAATGAAAAATCGGTGCTTTCAGTCTATTCAGTCTAAAAAGCATGACGGCTCACAACAAAGGAGTCAGATAGAGCTGCTGCAGCGCTCCTGTTTTATTGAACAGCTTTTGCAATTATCTCTCAACATGAGAAAGAGAAAAAAAAGGTTTAACCAAGAGGCCATTTAAATCCTGACACAATTTTTCAGCTCACAACTTTCAACAGAGCTGCAAAACCCTTGAATATGTGATTATAAACTCTGAGATGAAGCAAACAAGAGGAGAGAGAGTCACACGTTTTGAGGAGAAAATTAGTAATGGTGTCTGTTATTGTTAGGACTGAATGGTAATTTATGACTTATGGGAGGCGAGTGGAGCATGGTCTGGCTAAATGCAATCCATATTGATCCTTATCACCCCCACTTCCTGTGCATATGATATCCCAGCACTCCCTCGGCATGCTGAAAGCTCTCTGCGTGGTTCATGTTCAAAATCCCACATCTCTCTGCTTGTGTTGCTGTTGAGCAGCTCAGGCACTCGCTGCCTTTTTAAGCTCAAAGGCCACACCGAGCTCGGACTCGGCGTGGATCCTGCCAGTCCCACTGCCTCCCAGTGCACAGGGCCGACGTCGAAGGAAAGCAGCCGAGTCTGACGTGAAGAGGCAGAAACCACCTCACCTGACGAAGGTCGAACCCGCACAGCACAGAAAACGGTTCACTCAACTCATTCATGCTGTCAGGGAACCATGAAGCACAGAAAACTATCATATAAATATACTTTACATGACTCACAGTCTTGTTAAATTTGACTAATTTAGTATAAATACGTTGTAAGGGGACGTAGGGCTGGACAATAAATCAATAACGGGTATATATATCGCGCCTCTCACAGCTAGCTAAGCTAGGCTAGTGGAATCAGCTAGCGCTGAGTTCAAACCGCAGCGTTAGTGAGTACGTGTTCGCTCAAACCAAACACGATTTGAGCGTCAGGAGAGTCTGGTTTACACTCAAAGTCTATATGAACGCATGACGATGGCGCGTCGATGGCGCGTCGATGGCGCGACGATGGCGCGTCGATGGCGCGTCGATGGCGCGACGATGGCGCGTCGATGGCGCGTCGATGGCGCGTCGATGGCGCGACGATGGCGCGTCGATGGCCTGAGGTTAGTAATTAACTTATTTTCTTTATTTTATAAAGAAAACTATTTGTTGATTATCAATGCATCCATGGCTTGTTTTCATCTGTTACTGTATTCCTAAAGCTGCTCATCTATGACCCGAAAACACAAAAAAAACAACTAAAAAAAAGAAATGCTGCATATTAAACACCACAAACACAAGCAACAGATAATTATTACTTTCTTTTTAAAACTTTACTCTGTTATTGCAAGAATTTCAGCAACACCAATATCAAAAACAATGCATATTACTTAAAATACAAAATACGCATAAATAAGTGAATAAAATGTAAAAATAATTCAAATGAATATGTATTTTTAATTTTTAAAGCAGGTAGGTATTTCTGCAACCTTTAATCCCTCTGGACATTTATTCTGTAAGTTTGTATTTGGTAGCAGAATAAATTTTCTCCTGCTCTGATTTCTAATGCCGGAGGAAAGTTATTGAAGAATTAACTGAAAATGTGGCATCAGATGATAGAAATTAAAATGCAGGCCAGTGGAGCTGGGTTGTTTTCTGACAGGAAGCCTCATTCTTCAGTTATTTTTAGCTGCATGACAACAAATAAATTGGAAAAACATGATAAAAATGAGTTCAGTCCTGATCTGAAGTTGGTCAGATTCTCCCTCCCTGGTTTAGTTCTGTCACTGCTTCATAAAATAATGAAATGTTAAGATATTTTGTTTAACAGATAATAGAACTGGATGTTTCTAGTCGTCACTGTCTGATTGATTTTTCTATGCAGACCAGTAAAGACACCAGTACAACCCTCACTCACCAGTTTATGTATTGGAGGAAATGCCACTCCACTGCAATGTTTAGATTTAGGTCCCATTTCATAATGGCACCTGGGTTTTTGGTATTAAACCATTAAATTTGGACTCGTGTGGTGGTAGAAAAAAAACAGGCATTTCCTTTGAATTTTTATTTATTTTTTCTAACCTTTTCCATCTTTTCTTCCTTTTACGTCCTTCCCTTCTTTAAAATTTGTATTCAGGCCGACACTCTGCCATTTTCTACTTGTTCGCTCCTTCCTTTACCTTTCCATCTCTCCATCTCCATCTATTATTTAAGCATCAATAATGGGGCCTGTTGCTGTTGTCGCCAGCCTGCCGTTACTGCTGCGGCTGCAGTTGTTGTTACTTTAGACAGCTGTGTCCTCACTCATCTGCTCCTTCCTGTCTCCTGAACCAAACTCACTCCGTCTGAAACCAGTTTAGCTTTGGGTTTGTGTGTAGAAGCTTTTTTAACACCTTCTTTGGAGGTTTTTAGCTCAATGTTAAGAAGAATTGCATGACCCCATCTTTAGCACTTCTCAGGGTTTTGCCTTTGCTTAGCTCAGTAATCAATAATCCATGCACAACATTGGCATTATCAGTTTGTCTGTGTTGCATAGCAATGGGGCCGTGTGCATGTTGGTGGGGGAGCTTCGCGTGGCTGATGGATTTAACGCCGGGCCGACGGGGCCGACGGGGCCGGCGGGGCCGACGGTGCCGGCGGGGCCGGCGGGGCAGAGGCGCACCAACCGTCTGGAATCTCTAAATAACTGAAACTAACTTTTAGAAGTAAATATGGCCGCCAGCGCAGTTTAAACACATGAAGAAGAATGAATGAAAACCATCTGAGGGTGGAAAAGATTCCACTTTTTAATTTAACACCTTCATGACGATAGAGTTGGGTAGTAACTAGTTACATTTACTCAGTTACATTTTCTTCAGTGACTGTATTGATAAAATTTACTTCACTACGCTGTACTTTGTACTTTTACTTGGTTAAGTTTATTATGAAGTATTGCTACTATTACTGGAGTAAATTTTCTGGATTTTCTGCCCACTGAATGAAAAACAACCCAAAAACTCACTGGACTCAGACACACCTGCAGTTTCTGTTAAAGTTTTGTATTAAAACTTTAACATTATATGTTTTGTATTAAAAGAAACTGATTTGAAAACCATTTATTTTGCCTGATTTTATTATTTTGTGTTACTGACATGAATTATTGTCATTTAAAATACCAACATTTCCACCTAACTTTATATTTTGGTCTGATGATGTAATTTTTAAATCAGTTACTCAGAACTTCAGTAGACGTTTTACTTTTTTACTCTGAGTAATTTCTCGCAGCTTTTTACTTTTACTTGGGTATAAATATGAATTTCTACTCTTAATATGTCAAAAGTAATCAGTAAGTTTTCATCAAAATTAATAAACATCAATGATGCAATAAAGCAGTAAATCAATTAACTGCAGGATAAATTAAACTCATGATTTATTGATTTTTCTCTCTTTCTACCAAAACCTGAACGGCTAAACTATTCAGTCTGGTGTTTGGGTCTCAACTGAACCTTTTTTTGAAGGACAACTGTGTTTGCCGAGACTTTATAATTAATTTTGTTTGTTTTTTCTGTTTTATTTAGTTTTGAATATTTAAAATGTCTTCCAGTTCCACTGTTAAATATTTACTAGAATTTCAAGTTTATTGATCTTTGAGAATCTCTCTTGCATTAATTATATCACTTGAATTACAACAATTTTATAGTTTATCGCAATAATTTCTTGCAAAATCTATCAAATCCAATAGATAATCGATTACTTTAGAAGCATAATGTTTGAGTCCCACCATATCTCCAACTAAACCTTGATTTGGGTTGCAAGAATGAAAGGTAACAAGCCACCAAACAACGTTGCTTCACCTCAGACTGAACATCTTCCTTTTTTAATCTCCAGGGACCTAATTAGTCCTGATCCCAGAAGAAGAATCACAGACGCTGAAGACAAACATCTCTGAGGCTTTCAGCGCCCAGAGACGCTCCCTCAGCGACTGACAAACGGAGATCCACAAAACGGAGATCCAGTTGCTCTATTAGGACAACTGGATCGCTCAGGTTCCCATAAATCAGCTGCTTTAAACAGAGCGAACGATAAAAACGAGGAAAGCGTCGATCCCTGCCGCTGCTTTCCTTACATCATCAGAAGTTCAGCAGAGGATAACGCCGGCAGATTATTTTCAGAAACTGAAACTAGGCCAAGGAATTGTTAATTATAAACTCAGCTACAATGCAGCTATTTGGGTTCAGACTGAGTAAATGTACAGACAAACAGCTCCTCTGTGGCCTGCGACTCCACTGCACAGCTTAAATAGACTAAATCCCTATATTGTTAATAAGAGGGGAAAAAAGCCGAATTTAAAGCCGGAGGAACAGAGCGGTGAGCTTTCCGAATACCATTTTTGGAAACCCTTGAATCAGAGTTGCAGCTGCAGCTGCTTAGAATAATGAGATGTTGGTGGAAAAGACAAAAAATCTCCAAAACATCCCAGCTACTCTATGACTGGATTTATAAACAAACACTGAGAAAAATACTTTTTAATGCACGTTCCCTCCTAAAAATGATTTATTTCAGAGATCCACCAATCAGAGTTTTCCAGATGAAACACTTTGACTGATTCCAAAATTAGAAAAGAGGAAAAAGTGACATGCAACAGGCTACTGGATCAAGGTAGCAGCCAATTCCTCATTTTTATCTGAAAATAGTGGGAATTTCTAGTGTTGCTGCATTTAATGCACAGAAAACACATTTCTGTTGCTTTTTGGAGCCAATTTTTCAATCATCAATAAGAAAAATTGGTTGATTCCGATGTTTCGGTTTGATTGGTGCATCTCTCATCCCACCAAACCCCCTCCAACGTGTTTCGAAATCAAATGCAAAGTGGAGCAGTCATGCATCTCTAAGCAGACAACATTCATCCATGTAACATGCTAATTAATTGAGATCTTCATCTCCGATCTCCCTATCGGCGGCGCACACGCCGGAGGAACGGGCCAGAAACGGATTACGACATCGCTTACTTTGGAGGACCACGGCTGCAAGCAGTTGGCATAGCAACGGACCAGGAAAGCCATTTCCACGAGCGGGAGGGAGCCGGAGAGGGGGAAGTTTCCCCTCTTATTCGGCGAAAGGATGAGGAAAGAAATAAATAAGTAAGAGAAGAGGGGGACGGCTGACGCCACTCTTTCTCTCTCTTCCTGCTGCAACAGAACCGTCCAGATGCGTTTAAAAAAAGACGTCCGTATTAATTAGGTAGTTCAAGTCAAGGCAGAACCAAAGTTTGCAAATCTCTACTTAAGCAAGAAAGTTCTAGTAGGAAAACAAAGATTTGTTAAACCTGGCAAACTTTTATCAAAAGGCTATTAAGTCAGTTTTGTCCTGCTAAAGATCCAGCAAGAAGCTGGAAAAAACTTCATGCCAGGGTTCAAGTCTACAAGGCTTGAATCATCTGGACCTGACAAACTCCTTCCTTCGTCTCTTTGCAACTCTATAAAGCTCCAGCGATGGAAACGTGAGCGGCGGCGTGCAGCTCCATGCCAGATCCCAGCGATCCCGCTCCGGTAAACCCCAACCATCCAGTGGCCAACGCTCGCACCTCACGCCGGTGTTCCTCCTCCCCCTCCCCAGCCTTGGAGAGAGAAGCCGCCGCGGACGGATGCTGCACGGAGAAGAGTCAGCCGCTAATGGGAAGCGGAGGAGAGAGTGGGAGCTAGGAGAGGCAGGGGAAGGGAGGGGAATCCAGCTGAAAAAGAATGACATCACCTGTGCAGCGGGAGAGGGCGGGAAGAGAGACGGGGCAGGGGAGGCGGCTGAAACGAGGCGAGCGAGAGCAGCGCAGCAGCGGGGACTGCATTAAATGGATTGACCACTGAGCAGATGTGGATGGGAGAAGGAGAGATAGAAAGAGATGGAGATCGAGAGGACAGCGAGGGAACATGTTTATTGATCTGCCGGTAACATAAAGCCGAGTATATGGAGGCAATCCCCTCCCCTCTGTGAGCATAAATTACAAAAAACGAGAAAGGGAAAGGGGCGGAGGAGAGGAGGGGGAATAAATCCCAGAGAGATACAAGGACAGACTCTGCAGCCGAACAAACGGCTCAGGAAGATTTGCAACAGAATCTGACGTCTAAGACTCACGCAAACACAGATGCAGAAAAAACCTTGACAAATCTCAAACTAACAAAGACAAAATAACTTTAAAAAAATCCCAGAGACGTCTGTCCAACAAGAAGAAAAGCAACCTGACACTTATTTTTACCTTTCAGGACAAATCTGCATCTGCTCCCACATTTTAATAGACAAAAATGAGGAAGAAATTCAAGCAACTTATGTTAAGACAATAGATCCAACTCTACCAAGCTTAACAGCCTTTTGAAATCCTCAGAAGTTCATAATCAAGAAGAAATATAATCACAAAACCCTAATAAAGGCATGTTTCTCATTTTGACCACATTATTCTGAAAATAAACAATCAGAAGCATCTTAAAGTCTTTAATCCACTTGGAAATTAATTAAATGTGGCCATGGAGTCAAGAGTTTTTCTTTGTAAAACATGAGCAGCTTCTTGGTCGTTCTTCTTGATTTGTGATTTTTATACAACAGAACATGTGAAAGTTGTAAAATCATGACGGGTTAGAAAAACTCGCCAGCCGGCTGCATGTCTGCACCAGCGTTTTTCACCTTTTATTTAAATTTTCTTAGTAGAAAAAACAACACTGGTCGATGCAACTTCCTACAAAAAAAATAAGAAAACTAAAAAGTATCATCAAAAACAGCAAAATGTTCTTTTTCAATTAAATTTAAAAAATATTGCAATATTTTTATCACCTCCCTTCTTTAAGTATGCTGAAGTGATTTTAATAAACTCAAACTGTGATTCAAGTAACTTGTAATTCCTTGAAACTTGGCTGTTATCTCCTGACAAGCAGCTTTTATTCCAATAATAATTATTTTTGCAAAATGCATCAGTAAGTGTTTCCATTTCCCTTTTCCCTGCTCTTCATGCATTACCCAGAGTGCCTTGTGCTCATGACACCGGGACAATAAAGATGAAAGAGTGGGGGAGGATCTCCAACCAGAGACAATAGAAGCCGTCTGTCAATTAGAAACGCTAATTATTAGCCGAACAGGAAGAGACGCCAGAAACAGGACTGAAATTATTTCCTCAAATTGTTTGATATTTTATTTTAACCATCTCATTCTGGCTCCATGCTACTGTTTTTACAGTTTCAGCTAGCTGCTCTGAATCAGGATCTCTTTCCTCTGCGTTCTGTGCCAACGAGGAGAAATACACCTCCCGACTAGGAATGACATCATCTCTCCCCTCAGCAACCAATCGGAGGCGAGCACATGGAGTCCAGCCTTCAGAGGAGCGCTATGTACACAAGAGAGACGGAGAGGAACGCAGGGAGAGGCAGAAAACCAAAATGGGAGGCCGGTGGACAGAGCAGATAGTTACTGGGATGAAAGGATGAATCAAACACACACAGACCTGCAGAGACTCAGCCATTAAACCCCACCACTTCATATGAATGAAATTACAGATCACTGAATGGATTAAAGACTCTCGGGTTAATGGATGGGGCCTGTCAAGTGAGTGCATGCAGTATATTTGTGCTTGCATTAAAAAGAAGTGTGTAAGTGTAAGTGTGCACTAGCTGCAGCTTTCTTCCTTTTTGCATACATGTCTGCTCTGCTTCAAAGCCTGGTCTTTATAAATGAGCCTCAGATAGAAGCAGTTTCTGCTGTTCTTTCTCAGATAAAGTCAATGTGTAACTGAAAGATGACACAAACAAACACACTGCACTGATACTTTGATTAGACTTTTCACCCACACAAACAAATTAGTGTGATTCAGTAAGAATATATCTAAGGGTGCTGTAGATTTCTCCCCAATAATACATGTTTTCAGTTCAGATGCATCTAAGAAATTATTTTTCAATGTTTAATTTGCATATAGTTTCCAAAAGTCTGAACTGGAAGTGATCAGCGCCATCTTGGTAGGCAAGCGCAGAGCCAAGGCCAACAAAAGAACGGATATGGACACTCTGGACCGACGTGCAAGACAGAGATATACAAACAAAATGGCTGCTGTTGGGATCAAAGCATGTCAGACGATGTGGAGAAGCTGCTTCCGATCTGCTACTAAGTAGTTCACTACTTAGTGAACATAAAGAGTTCGCAAACAAGGAGGAGCTTCATGGACGCATACAATCAATGTTTAACCGACTTTCTAAAGGACGTACGAACTCTTAATGTAACGTAAGATGTAAATACATGTAGTAACAAACACCGAGGCTACATGTCTGCCTTAGCTAGCAGGTAAAAGCTACGTTAGCTAAGCTAATTTTGCAGTAAGTACTGCAGTACATATCACTCATATTTATCTTAGTATTACACAGACGTGGGTAGACGACTCAAAGTGTAATCCAGTTATAGATGTAATGTACTTAGATAGGAATGAGGTGAGAGCTATTCTGTTTGTCATAACTCCGCACCTCCTGCACCTACCAAGATGGCCGCCGACTACAAAGTTCCTGCAAATGTGACGCAACATGAGAACTATTTAGCAGGTCAGAGTGAATCAACTGAAACCTGAAATATTGATTATTGAATCAATTTAACATATTTGGATAAATACAGAAGAGAGAAATGTAGAAATATTGTTAATATATTTCAAAAGGATTCAACGTTGGTTTTGTTTTTTTCTCATTAAAAATCGACGGAGCATGTGACTCTGCTTAATGGATATCTTATTTATGGGATCTCTGAACATGTAAATGATGCAAAACTGAAAACACAAACCAATTAGGAGAAAGAAAAGCTGTGAAATATGCATTATGATATTATAGGCCAACATGGAAACACCATTAGTGCCATCTGTCCAATCCATCAAACCAGATACATTTATATCCACATTTCAAGAGACATTAACTACTTTCAAAACAAAAACTGAAACAAACATTTCCATTATAAACAGAAGAACAGGACTTTGCTGAAGGTAAAAGTTTGTCAGGCTACCGTTAAAAACCTCAGTGTGTTTTATTAGTTTTATGTGATAGAAAATAGCACTGTGAACAGTAATATTTTTTAAAATAAAAACATGACAATTGTCTTTACTTTGATGCTGCTAAATAAAATCCAGTGCAACTGATTTCCTTCAAAAGTAACCTAAATACCAAATAGAAACCATTTGTGTGTAATTTATTGTCAGTTTAAATCCAGCTGTTCTGTGAAAACCTTTGGAAGAACTTCAATGCTGGTTTAGTTTACAAAACACAGTCACAGCTCTGAAAGACTCACCTCGCTCTGCTAAATCCATCCGGTCTGAAAGAGGAAGGCACCGCTGCTAAAGGAAGCCGTCCAAGAAATTACTCATTTGGTAAAAATTCTAACTGATCAATTTATCAATCATTTAAATTTTTAAAATTATAACATCAGATGGACCAAAATATAAAGTTAAGAGGAAATATTTGATATTTTTAAGGACAAAAATGACAATATTTCATATAAGTAACAAAAACAACAAGAAAATGTTTCCAACTTATGAAACTTTAATAAAAACTGTTTTCTGTGTCTGTCTGGTGAATTTTTGATTTGTTTTTCATTCAGTGGGTAGAAAATCCAGAAATTTTACTCAAGTAAGAGTAGAAATACTTCATATTAAAATGACTCTAGCAAAAGTAGAAATAAAATACACCTCAAAGTACATCTTTCCAAAAACGTTACTGAAGTAAACTGAGTAGGTCTGTAGATTTGAAATGCAGGATTCAGCACAAACCAAACATGTTTAGGCTTTTAAAGAGACAGTCGCCTCTGACGGTTCGTCTGACCCGAACACAAAATGAAAAAATGAAAACAAACTTTCAGGACCTTCAGGCATAAGTGAACATGAAGATGTGGACTGTGTGAGCAAAACACCGAGCAGGATAGACGTCACACAGGAAACGCTTCCTGGAACAGTCTGTCTGCAACCCTGTGTGTTTGTGAGCACCAGTCGGATAACGTCAGGTGAATGTTTTAAACGCAGAGAAAGGCGGAAAAAGAGAGCAAAAGCAACAAGGCAATCATGGAAATATGAAAGTAAAAAGAGCACACTGGGAGGCTGAATTGCGATTTAAATTTCTTTTAGAAATATTACTAATTTAAACAGGCAATGAATGACAGGAAACAGCTGGCAGACAACCACACATGCTGTGCAGCGTGCAGGAGCCAGACACAAGGCATCCTGTGTGTATGGTTGGGGAGTTGTGTGAATATTTGGGGATGTCTTTCACCCTGAGGCTGCTGAGACCAGAGGTCTACTGGGAATCAGTAACCAGGTTAGCCAGTCTGCAGTCACCTGCCTGCAGCGTGTGGCCAGAGGCAGCTTTTGAATGCAGCTCACATCTCATCAGTTCTGTCAGGCCAATTAAAACCAGTCGTCTGACTGAAGCTCTGCAACTCACTGATGCAACCAAACATCCAGCTAAAGCAGCGTTTCTCAAACTTATCCCATTAAACAAACACTTACAGACCACCTAACCTTAAACTGTCCCCTGCAGTAATAACTTCTTAAAATACACAACCTGAAATTAAAATATTAGTCTCTTAACTCATCGTCTTTATTCTTCTGTGACTCCACAATAAAACCATGAACACGTTGACCTGGTTCGAGTTATTGTGATTCTGAATAGATTTCCTGTATTTCAAATCAAAAAAGTTCTTCACTTCAAGTGCTGTGTGCACTAATAATGTTTTAGGGCCATTTATAATTTAGAAACATAATAAAAGAAAAATAGACTTGAGTTGCTTTGGTGAAAAACATTTTCTTTCAGAAAGTCCAATGTAATTAATTTTATTTTAGGCGTTAAGATGCAGTTAGTCAGTGTGGGGCACAGCGCTGCTCACGCTGAGTTCAGTTAAAACCGGTGCAATGTCCTAACAAAATCATTCGTAAATAAATTAAAAATAAGTGGAACAAGTACTGAGCCTTGGGGTACGCCTGTGTTCGTAATGTCTCACCACTTTAACAGTGGTTTGGTTTACGGTTGATATAATCCTCTCTATATTTGTCTCATAGAATTTGTTCCATGTATTTTATGAATAAGAAGAATACAATTACTTCATGTAGTTCTGGTGACAGACCGCCGCCATCGTAGGTATCGTAGGTCTGTGTTCATTTCTTCGGTGTGTTTCAGTGGGAATGAGTTCAGGACTTCCTGCTATTTAAAATCAACCCTTCCCTTTCCGACTGGTCTCTACAGAGACTGTGTTCAGAGAGGTTCAAGCCTGAAGGAGATGGAGAAACAAAAACAACTCCATTGAGCCAACACTGTTAGCCCTGCTGTGAATGGAATAGGCAGTTTTATTGCAATTTCCCTAAAAAAAAAACTGTAAAGAAAAAATTGATATGATGAACATAACGGATAAAAATCCCCATTTTTATCCAAAGAAAGATGAATGAGAAGACAAGCAAGTGATGAGAGGATAAAAAATTCAGAAAAGAGGAGGAAAAAACGAGCTGGAATAAAAACTGCCAGCGGGAATTCACAAGGTGAAAAGGAGGTAAAACAGGAGGATTAAAGGCTTTGTTTTTCTGCAGGACACATGTTATATCTGACAGAGGCTCACCTCAGCTTTTCCTGACAACTATTAAATCTGCTTCTGTTCCGAAGCTTCAACGGCTCCCTCGTTTTCAAGTTAATCTAATGAAATATTATCAAGCAGATGCCCAAAAAGAAACGGGGAGGATAAAGGTTAAGCAGCTGAGAGGGAGGAGACAGAGGAGAGAATTTAGAGTGGGAGATCAACAAGGTTGTCATGTTAGTGCTGGTGATGTAATCCCTAAAATTAGCAGCAACAGTGGTGCACTGTGCTGCCCAGCTTGGGCTGTAGCTACTGCACATGCAATCATGCATGCTGTCCACACGATTAATAGAGTCAAAACATGAGGCTAATGCAGGCCAGAAGTCAAACAATCAAGATTTTAAACGACTTATTAATTCAGATAAACAAAAAATTAGTTAAAAGGAATCTTCCAAATTAGTAAAGTGATTGCAAATAAATTATTTCTCAGTTATATTTTAAGTTATGCAAAGAAAAAGTCATGATGACATGTCAAACCCAAGTACCGCCACATCTTTTTATGAATTCATTGATATTTCTGTGAACAAGTTTTATCAATACATTCTGGCACAACCGGCCCTTTAAGAGCTTTCCTGGTCTTGATTTGGCCCAAAACGAAAATGAGTTTGACACCCAAAGTTTAGGCCAAACCATATTTGTTTGTTAGAGTGGAGCAGTCAATGCAGCCCTGCAGCAGATGGTAACAAATACAAATAACTGCAAGTGATTTGTAAAAATGTGTCATTTTTTCCACTTTGCACTATTTTGAATTTCTCTATTACATTAAAAAAAGTGTAAAAGTTCAAGGAGTCTGAATACTTTAGTGGGTTTGGGTGTGTGAGGCTGTCTGAATGTGCCAGCTCAGGAACAGTTTGAGTATTTTTGAGCCTTGGTAACAATTTGAGGAAGTAAACAACCTACAGATTAGAACATGAGGTTTTGGTCTGGTTGCCAGTTCCAGCGGTAATGGCTTATGCATATGTTTCACTTGCTGGCAATGATTTGTGGTCGCACAAAGAATCAAGTCAGAACAAAAGCAAAGGACTTTAGTTTAACAGTGGTTTCTACAGTAAATTTCTTCATTTGCTTGATACCCAATACTTTCTATTTTAAGAGCTACTGACCACCAAGAAGCGAACAAAATGTCCCAACTAAAGGAGTAGAAAGTACCACATTTTAAAGCGTAATCTTTTCAGCTCCTTTGCTGGCTTTCTAACCTGAGACAGATTTCCCTGCACAGAAAACTTGATGCCACCATTAACAAAATAACTGCAAGACTTTAATATTTATCTTTTAGTTTGTTATAGTGACGTGTGCAAGACGATGATTAGCATTGGTTCCAGCTGTTACGTTGTCTGCATAAGAGGGAAGTAAGTCAGTTATGCTATCTTGACTATAACAACCTTAACGTAGATGTGCTGGCAGTGGGTCTGCGTGTGCAGCAAAGCCGGCACAGAGAGCAAGAAAAAAAGAATACGCGTGGTTTTAAGTTATTTTTCAACAGTTTTTCTGCCTTATTTTTCCTTGGCTGTGGCGCAATGCACCAAATTAATAATCCCTGCATCTTGAGATTTGATTTTGTTCACCAAGTTGTTCAACCGCGACACCACCGTTACGGGTGACAAGTAAAAGAATCATCTTTTTGCCCTCCAGCGCTGTGCGCATGCGTGAATCTTCCAATAAAATGCAACATATCTGTAAACAAGCAGAGCAGCTGTCATTCATGTCAGCTGGTTTAGAAAACCAGAACCAGGTATTGGTCATGATTTTCAACTATGAATACTAAAACTGATCAAGTAAGGTAATTTTATTTATATAGCACATTTTCAGCAACAAGGCAATGCAAAGGACTAAAGTAAACAATGTCAAAATGACCTTCACATCAACAACAGGCAACACACTCATTTTGATCTTCTGGCTCTGATTAGACTTTCCTGTTCTCTTAGTTTCTGACTCTCCATCTTTCCCCGGGGCTTTACCGACCTTAGCAGGGGTAGAAAAATCCCCCAGGGCTAAACTGGTCCCATGTGTGTCCAGATAGGAAGAGACAAGATGAGAACTGGATGCATTAAGGCAGCAGGCAGATTTCAGACACAAGCCTTCCAGGATATCTCAGCTCAGCATGAGAACCACGTCAAGAAGGAAACACTCATAAATAATATGCATAGTGCTTTAATGACACTAATGACAATAGCATTGATGGGGAATATATTAAAATCCTGACAGCCTTTATATTTCGTTTTGATGCCAAGGAAATCAAGTTATTTCCCCAATCACACAAATGATTTTGTGCTGAAAATTCACTTTTTAAAATATGCAGAAGCTCGAAGCTGTTGAAATATCTCAAACATGTACATTATTTAAAAACTGTTTCTACAACTACAGGTGCTTTTAACCAGTCAATGAAAAGTTATCAAAAATACCTCAGACTCAGTCTTCTTTACCCTTTCCTTGACTTCTAAATGTTCAGATATCTATGTTCCACCAGGTTGACTCTGTTATGACAAAGCACCCTGCTGAGTCACAGCAATGACTTGTCAACCACATGAAGAGTGCAACTTTAGATTTCACCTGCCTGTAAACGGTGACTTCAGTCTCTAATGGACCTGCATGACGAACAAAAGCTCATCAAAACGAGTAAAATGATACAACAAAACAGCGTCATGGTAATGTAATCCCAAACAGAAACAGCTCAAAGATCGGTGCATCAGAGTCCAATTTGTTTTGACTAAAGTGACAGTATTAAAAGCTGAAGCATCATTGCATGACTTCATAAAAATCTGGTAGGGTTTTAGATCTAGTCAATTATTTAAACCTTAAACTTTTTCACAATCTATTATTTTACAGCAGCAAAATTCATTTAGTTTTTTAGGATTGTAAAAAAGTTGGATTTTTTACAAATACAAATCTGAAAAGTTTTGTTTTTTTGTGCTTTTGAGATATTGGTCAACCAATTTTCCCATCCAGAGACTGCATTAAGGTCTGAACTTTGACTAGACCACAGGCCAGATTCGCATATTAATAGATTAAAATGACTTGGAAGGTGTGCAGATTTGTCACATTTGTTTCAGGTTTGAACAAGGCTTTATTTCTTCTTTAGGATATTGTTTTATATGTCATCTTTGCTTTAACCATCTCCAAAATACTCTTACCTGGTGTGTTTTTCTATCCTGTTTAAACAGTGTTTCTAAAAACATTTGAGAAATAATTGCATCGACACAGCATATTAACATGCTACTGCAGATAAAAAAACACAAATCGAATTGTAAACAATGTAGTGAGCATGCCAGGCCTGAAGGGGGCGGTGAAGATTTGTGAACTTTCTGATCCAGCCGACTATTTTTGCAAGTCTTGGCTTCTGCAAATAATCACATGTGGTCTTGTTTTATAAATATTTCAAAATAAACAGATTTGGCTTTAAAATGGCAAATGAAGAGGTGCAGCAATGAACAGGCAAAACTGGACTGACTTCCAAATGTTTTCGGTTCACCTTTAAACCCATTTTGAACTGCGTTTCTAAAAAGGTTGTCGTTTAAACGGCTGCAGTCTTCCTGATGTTTGTTGAAATTAAATTACACACAGATAAACTGTAGATACTAATTATGTGACCTTCAAAAGTAATTGATTGCACTAGATTTTAATTGGAAGTATCATATCAAAATATATAAAAAGGAGTGAGTACATCAATTCAGGGTGTTCATGATTTTTAGGGGTTTGTTTGTTTTTTTCTATCAGACACCAAAATAATATGAATATGAGCAGATCCACAATATATGCTAATTGGGTTACAATTTCACTGGTAACCCAATTAGCATATTGGGTTTATAGGTTGCTATAAACTAAATGCTTGATTAGTTTCTGGGAGGAAAAACAACACAACATGTCAGACATCTCAGCCTCTGACACAGGAAGGTAGCAAACCACAAACTCTGCATGAGACGTCTGTGTCTTCCGCTGAACGTTAAAGAAAGTCACTTCCTTCAGAGAACCGAGAAAAATGCCTCACTGTCCACAGGCACGTTCAAGACAGACACTTAGCAACCCGAAAACAAAAGCTAAAAATCAGAAATTCAAGCCTCGTAAGCAGGCTATTCAGATGACAAACTGATACAAATACCAATAAATCCGTATGGAAAACTCATTGTTTGCAGGTTTTATTCAGTGTTTTGTTGAAGCGTTGTGTGCAGAGGGCTGAACCTGCTCTGGATTAATGGTCCAGAGGTGACAGGGAGCAGCCTGGCTGTAAAAAGCCCCTCAGCGTGGGTTTCCCCCGCAAGTCAAATGAGGTGATGGCTTCTTATCCAACCTCTCCAGCACAGGGCAGACAATCACTCTGAGGTTTCTGATGTCTAAATGAAGTGCCCTTCTCTGCTTATTTCAGCATGTATGAGTGTGTATGTGTGTGTGAGTCGTTAGTAAATCCCAGTGGTCTGCTGCTGTAGAATGTGCAGAATCTTCTGCCTCACTGGTCCAAAAATCAGTAATTTATCATAAATTAAACAAACAAAAAAATAGCAAAATGTTTTAAGCATGTTTACACATTTTCTGCCACTCACAGACTTCCTGTGTGTGTGTGTGTGTGTGTGTGTGTGTGTGTGTGTGTGTGTGTGTGTGTGTGTTCTTTTTAATTCATACATTCAGAGACTCCATTGACTCCAAGTCGAAGCATTAAGAGAGGAGAGACACCAGACGCAGTGCAGAACAGTGATAATGGATTACTGATGTTATTATGGTTCAGTAAGAGCTGCAAACATCTTCTGATCTAATGCCAGAACTACACTTCTGCATAGTGGATGCATTTATGAGTGTGATATGTACTTTTAAAGCATCTGTTATGCTATTAAAAATAAGACGGTTAAAGCTGCAGTACGTAACTTTAAAAAAAAAAATTTAACTGTCACCATGTTGTGATATTTTAAAATAAGACAAATCAGTGAAAATATGGATCTTCACCTTCACATGAGCTACTATTGTCGTTTGAAGAAATGCACCAAAAACAACCAATCAGAGACAAGAGGAGGGCCTTAGCGCTGTCAATCAACATCAAATACCCGCTGCGAAATGTGCTAATGGCGGAGAAACAACCACCATTACAGGAAAACCTCTTCATCATTGTTCTCCATTCTAACTAGCCTTAGCATTCATGACAGGCTATGCTAGCTCACAGCTAGCATAATTACCAACATATTACATGAAAATGGAGTCAAAACATTAATGTTTATCGCAGTAACTTTTGGGACAATTTATCGTAAAAATGTGTTTACTGTTCACTAGTACTGTCACTTTAAGGCATATGTGGCTGTATTGTTGGCTAAACTGGAGTGAAAAAGTCTCGTAAACCTGTTTCTGTCCTGTAAACTTTACCTTAACCCCTGTGTAAATCAGCATGTTGTGGTTCCCAACATGCACCTTGTGATCCGTCTGTTCGCCACATTCCTATCAGCCACCCACAGCGTCAGCAGACAGCGGTGTGCGCATGTGTGTGGCGACATCAAAACGACCTGCTTTTCACAACACGGCCTGCTTCCAAACAACAGGTGTCTGATTCAGGTGGGTACTATCTACACAGTCATCAACACACACAAACCAACAGAAAAATAACCCAACATGTCAAGATGAATGTGTGAAATATTGATGAATTACTTCCTACCTTGTTGTTGACATAATCCTGAGGTTGAACACAGCAGAAAATATGTGGAAAAAGAAAAGAAATGAGATTTAAAAAGCATGCCGAGAGCCTTACACGTGTCACAGCACAGTAATCTCTTGTGATACTGTTGTTTTTTTATGTGCTACTAGCTCCTCCTGCTCTTCTGTTCAGCTTGAATCTAATCCCAAAGTCCTTCTCTAATTCCATGTGTTTGCAGGACTTTGTTTTTGTCCTGGTTTTCTGCTCTGCCAGCTGATTGGGGTGGAAAGGCTTTGATTTTTTATTTTTTATTTTTTTGTCAAAAGTTGAGATGTTTGACTTTAACATCTCATCAAATCATTTCGTTTCATTGGGATTTTATGTGAAAGACCAATTTCAAAGATGGAAAAGGATACACGGTTTTAAAGGGCTGCTTTATAAAGTTTTTACTAGCTGGTGGCTGAAATACGTATTAGTTGATATAGACGATAATTAGTTTTTTGTTTTAAATATTTGAAATACTACCAAACTGGTTCCTTTTTTATCCACAGTTTTCACTCCATGCCGTTATTTTATTTTTAAGCATTTAAAAAGAACAAGTCAGAACTTAAACTGTAGCAGTTACTGAACAGACCGTTGCTAGGCAACCAAAGAATGAGCGAGTTGCTAAGCAACCAAAGAGTGAGTCAGTTGATTCCACCAACATTTCTTAGCTTAGCTTTCCTCTGTCTCGATCCCCCAGAATGCTGTGTGGTTTTGAATCGAAAGGTTAGTGAAATATTTTTTCAGACATCTAATTTTTCTAAGAAAAATCAGAAAATATGTTGGATATTTAAGATTTAAATTTCCAAAGTGGATTTGTAAACAGCCTCATAAAATCTACACCTGAATAAAATATTTCCAATTGTTGAAAGAAAGTCATAGGAAGTCCTCTTTACAGTTGGGTCAGACTAGAAGCAAAGCAATAAGAAACATTTCCTGTACTGGAAACTAACAATGATTACAAACCCAGAAGGTGAGTCATGGTGGTGGCATGCTTTTCAGAGACGATGGGAATGTGGACTTAGTTAAACATAGAGCAAAGACAACTTGGTGGAAGCAGCCAGAGTTAGTGGTAAGGCTTAGTAAAGAACAACTGGTGTCAAACTGGGTCGACGTCCTGCAACGTAGAACTCAGGAGGTGTGTTGGACTCAGGATAAATCCAAAAAGTTGCACAACATCGACCCACAAGGACTGTAATTTGACACATCAGTTTTAGATGAAAGTCTATTCTTCTGCTACAGTGACCTAGTCAAAGTACAGACCTAAATCTAATTGTGTCAAATTTGAAATTTGGGTTAGCAGATTTTTGCCTCTGTATGTGCAAATCTGGCTGAGATATCCCTCAAAAAGGGACACAAATTCATTCATTCAGACATGGTTTAGATCACATGTGTCAAACTCAAGGCCCGGGGGCCAAATCTGGCCCACCATAGCTTTTTATGTGGCCCTCTTGACTCCAAATAACATCAATAAGTTCCTCCAGGTTTTCACAAATCCTCAAAATTCACACAAAATCAACAGATCTCCACATTTGTTCTGATTTTACTACAAATTTTTCTCAAAATTGGTCAAAAACATTGAGTTTAAGTGACTGCTGCCTTACTTGATGTCAGTCTGTGATCGACACGGCAAGTAATAAAAGTCACATTTAACATCATACATTAGCGAAAATATCATAAAATTCCTTAAAAATATTTCCAAATTAGCATCACAAAATATGTGATTTTGGTTACAAAAACAACCAAACTCCTGTAGGAACTGCTATTTATTAATATTTTAACAGTTTAATGGGTTTTATCAATTCGTTCTGGCACAACCGGCCCTTTAAGAAAATTGAGATTTTTGATCAAATGAAACTGAATTTGACACCTCTGGTTTAGATGGTTGTGTTTGTCAAAGAAAATCCCAATACAACACAATGAGTTTGTGGCCTTAAAGTGAAAAAATGTAAAATGGTTGAAGGGGGTGTTTTTTAAAGATGGGCATGAGGGTATTCTGGTATCTGAGAACTTTATATATAATAAAAAAAATGGAACAATCACCAGGGGACTTCTAGGGTCGACAGAGGACCCGTTTAAACTCTCCATTAAGGCC
The DNA here is from genome assembly GCF_051168715.1 of Poecilia mexicana. Classification (NCBI taxonomy): domain Eukaryota; kingdom Metazoa; phylum Chordata; class Actinopteri; order Cyprinodontiformes; family Poeciliidae; genus Poecilia; species Poecilia mexicana. Next base: position 11,688,261 of record NW_028263383.1, on the reverse strand, counting down.
CTTTGCGGCCCCCCGGGGAGCCCCAGGTGTGCGCGCCAACAGTGCAGCCGCCTGCAGCTGCTTGTGTGTCTCCAGATGATTAGCTGCAACTGTAACTGACACAACGCCAAACCCGGTGATCCTATCAGAGGGAGGGGAAGTCGCTGGGCGCTCATGACTGTACACAGTCTCAATGCCGAAAAGGTCAAAGAGAAAACAGAGCTACCAGAGTTAACCACTCTGCAGAGAAACGTTTAAATCTTCAGAGCAAAGTGGTGACTCAAACGTCAGTCATAAAATAACAGTCAGGCGTAGTAGTACTACAGCAAGGCCTGTCACAGTAACACATTTTGTCCCAGAAGTTATTGTGATAACATATTGTAGTTACCAAGTATTTCTGGTCCAGTTTCTTAAAATTAGACAAAAATAACTTTTAACTAACTTTTGAGCTTGTTTTCAAGCAATAATTTCTTAATATTGATTTAAAAACTGCTTGTTCCATTGGAAGATGACATGGGAAATAATCTGCCAGTGGAAGTGGACCTTTTTCTGCAATTATAAGGAATTATTGACTTAAAACAAGCTCCAGTTTTTTCTGAAAAGTTATTTGTAAGTAATCTTATTTGAAATGTACTAAGGTATTTTCATTAGAAAATAGACCAAAATTACTGGTAAGATTTTGTGCTTTTGCAGTGAAATTCATTTAAGATTTAAATATCCAAAATATTTACACAAAACAACAGAAAAAAGTCTTTGTAAACAGAATTATCCTTCAAAAAGGGGAAAGTTGAGACCAAAGCACCAAAAACTTTTATCATTCAGTGTTTGGTAGAAAGAGAGGAAACAGGAAAAACAACAAATCATGCAAATGGAAAAACATGAAGCTGATGCAGAAGCAACGCAGCAAAACATGGCAGTAAATCTACAAAAGGAATGTCTGCAAACTGCAAAAACAAAAAGTCTTGGTGAGAGAAAACAGAAAGAGGATAAGACACGCAGATGGAAATTATTGAGCTTAGTTTCTCATGCGACTAATTGATTTGTTGCTTACTGCAACAGGCCAGTTAAGCTTTAGTTGGTGACAGGCGTTTAATATATTTTCATTCAAAAACACTGATGGTCTAAAACAACCAAGCAGACGTTTTCAATAGACGTAAACTGGACCTTTAAATCTTTAAAGGTTTCTAAACAAACCCATCAGCAGTAGCGTCGTCTTACCGTGTTGTTGTAGCTGGCGGGTTCTTGGCCATCAGTGATGAGTTCCCGCTCTCCTTTCGGGTTGACCCTCCTGAAGCGCCTCCTGGAGCGCCGCTGGGACCCGTCTCTCTGCAGGAAGCTGTCGTCCCCCTCGGTGCCGTTGTCCACCTGTAAGGTAAGGTCACAGCCCTCAGCCACGGAGCCACAGCTGGTCGACCGATCCACATGGTTCGTCGGCTGAGGGCACGGCTCGGAGCAGCTCCGTTTCAGCAGTTCAGACCTCCGGACCTTTGGAACAACATTCTGATTTATAAAATCCAGACTCTGTTCCTCGTATTCCGAGTCTTGGGTGTCAGCTCCCATTAGATTCAAACAATCCGGGCTGGAATCTGTGAACTTGCTGCGTTCTTTCTGCTGCGGTTCCTCTTTGTCTCCCGGAGCTTCGGGAACCTGGCCCTGCTCTTCTGTTGGCTCCTGGTTGAACATCCAGTTCTTCCAGAGCGCAGAGAGCCGGTGCCAGCGCAGCACACTCATCCGGATTCAAGGACGGGATCAGAAAAACACATAAAAGCAGGAAACACCACAGGGGAGGGGGAAAAACCAAAACGATTGCGCCAAGGTGTCCAAAAGTTTAAATCCAAAATCCTTCGCCAAGAAATCATCCAGGAAAGGTTGAAAAACCGAATAAATCACTCCAAAGGTTTCAGCGAAGAGTTTAGCAGCTCAACCAGATGCATAGTGACAAACTTACTCACATGTCTTCTTGCTCACTGTGTCGCCCTCTGACACGCGCGCAGAGCATAAAGTCAGCCCACAGTTTCCTCCAGGAAGCCGTAAATACACAAATATCCTCAGCAGGCAGAAAAAACCAGCACAGTTCACAGAATCCGGCCATACAATTCAGTCCCACAGGCGTTTTGTGCTGGTCAGTTTGTTGAAGGAAGAATTTGTTTTCGTTCTCCGTTGCATAATAGTAACTCAATAGCCTTATTATGTCAGTTAGAATCACATTGTTTATCAGGAAATCATGTTACAGAACCTGTTGAACAATACTGCTTTGATTTTTTAATGCCATTTTTCACTTACTTTTTCCTTTCTTGCATTCTGTTTTGTTTACTCTCGTAGCTTATTGTTTTAAAATAGCTTGAACATTAATTCTGCATTATATGGAGAAAAACTGGGTGAATTACAACTTTTCCTCACAGCTTTTTACAGCTGCTGCTGAACATGAATTAATTATTTGATTTATTTGTTGCCTTGTAATTTGCTTTTTTGTGTCCAAGAACCATAAATTACAATTACTGGTAAATGATATGTGTTGTTTTTCCTGAAAGAAATGCATAAAACACTTGATAAGAAGCATAAATATGACTCTGATTTCTTCATTAAGATCAAACTGTGCTGAGGAGATTTAAAGACTGGAGCCAAGACTGGATGAAGCGGTGCCTTTGTTAGCAACCTCAGTGTGCTATACTCGGGTTAATCATGTGAATTGACAGACATCTTGTACATAAAAACTCATGATGACCCACAACAGCCAGAGAGGAGGGCTAAAATATCAATATTCCTTCTGTTTTCATGAAAAACAAATGGATTTTTAACATCTTTAAAAGCATAACTGAGTTAAATTTGAGATCAAACCAAATTTTATCAATCTTGTTATTAAAAGTAGATATAACAATAATAAATATTAACTTCTGGGTGGTCAGGAATTATGAATGCGCGACATATTGTGGTATACGGTGGAAATGATAGAAATTTGGCCTAACTGTAATTGCCTGCATCAATACAGAGCAAGCGGGAAGCAGAGTGTAGAAAAGGCAGATGCAAAATGTAAATTATCTACACCTGGTTCGGGTTTAATGTCCAGCGGTCTTAATGCGGCGCTCAGGAGGAGCGCAGCAGATGTCACGGTCGGCCAGCGGAGGGTAAACACACACGCGGGATCGGTGTGACCCCCATAAAGCTGGCTAAGCTGGTATCCTTTGATTTTTAAATTTTGGGGAAGCGATTACGAACAATAGCTGGCATGTATTTGCAGGAAATTTTCAGTGAAAATTTATAAAATCCCTCTGGGCAGCTAAAACCCAGTGAGCAGAAGCTTAAAGTTTCCGTCAGATTTCAATCACAAGCACTTCTGGTTCAAAAAGCCAACTTGGGATAACTTTTCTCTGAACGAGCTATGTTGTGTTTTTATTCAGATAAAATAAAGATAAACCTCTGCAGCGAGTTTAGACTTGCACGAAACAAAAGCACCAGGGATTGAATATTATCATTTTTGCTTCCTGAGAAAGAGAAAATAAAGGAAACTCACAAAAAGAGGGATGCAGGAGCATTCTTCTTTCCATGCACAAGAGAAAAGAGGGGGGCTGCAGCAGTCACATCGCACTGCGGCCAATCAGTTAATTGGGGCCATGGGAATAGACCAGGGAATGTGATCTGTGGCTCTTGTCATGACTCTGGTCATATGATAGACAGGAGTTACATTCACAGTGCTCACTACGTCGGGGTCTGTGAGCTGGGAAATGAACGAAAGAACAACTGAAGAGGAAAAAACGCAAGATCAGATAGAGCAGGAATGTAAACCAGAAGATGAGCCGACGTGAAGCTCATCACAATGTTTTATTTTGTGAGTTTTCAGAGGAAGCAGGAAGTGTGGTCATTTTTCAAGCGTATGATCATGGGACCAGTGGAGGTGGGGGGGCATAATGGGTCTTCACCAGTCAGACATTCAGGCAGCGTTTGAGACGAGACGCTGTGTAAACATGAAACGGCGACACATTTCTAACCCTTCATTATTACAGAGGAAAACGATACACTAATCTTAGTGTATTACTTTTGAGTCTAATTTTTTGGCCCACTTGGCAAAAGGTTTGTACAACCTTTTTGTACAGGCAAAACATTAAGTTTAAATAATGTTAACATTATGTTTAAATAATGTTGAAGTGATGCATTAAAACTTGAAATGAAGCATTTTTATTAAATACGTCTAAGATGTTTTCTAGTTTTTACAGTTTGCTACAGGAGTCGTAACTTCTGTTTGATTGTAATAAAAACATTACAAAACGATGAACAAGACGAGGATTTGGGCAAATGTTCCTTATGAAACAAGAAAAGGAAGAAGAGCAGAGTGATTTTATTCCCAAATAATATTTTGTTTCTTTAATTGAGCTCATTTTTTTGTTCTGACCATAAATCTCCTCGGTGATGCAGTCAGCACCACTGCTGCCGTTTCTACAGCTGCAACAGTCTCTAAACGCACCCTGGGGGGTCGTTTCAGATTAAATATGTTGCTGCAAGAGCAACCACTCTCCTATAAAACTCTCTCATTAATGAGACATTTCAAGGAAAGTCAGGTTCCTGCATCTGTGGATCAAGGTGAGCCTTCAAGGCCGATTTTGGTTTTAAAAACCTCAAGATTTCTTCAACAAAGCAGCAACTTTTATTCCCACTAATCAGCCTCTGTGATTCGTTGTCAGACAGAAACGGTGCCCTGCAACAGACTGGCCACCTGTCCAGGCGACCCAACTCGGATGGATGGATGGACGGACGGACGGACGGACGGACGGACGGACGGACGGACGGACGGACGGACGGACGGACGACGGATGGAGGATGGATGGACGGACAGACGGATGGATGGATGTACAGACAGATGGACGTACAGACGGACGGATGGACAGACAGACGGATGGATGGATGGACGGACGGATGGATGGACGGATGGACGGACGGACGGACGGATGGATGGACGGACGGACGGATGGATGGATGGATGGACAGACGGATGGATGGACGGACAGACGGACGGATGGATGGATGGACAGACGGATGGATGGACGGACAGACGGACGGATGGATGGAAGGATGGACAGACAGATGGACGTACAGACGGACGGATGGATAGACAGACGGATGGATGGATGGATGGACGGACAGACGGACGGATGGATGGAAGGATGGACGGACAGACGGACGGATGGACGGACAGACGGACAGATGGATGGACGGACAGACGGACGGACGGCAGCGGGTCGTGGGGTAAATGCAGTGAAAGGTCAACCGAAGGTAAAAACAAATCTCTGCTTTCAACTTTGGTTTTTCTCTCCCAGGTTTTTGCATGAAGTGTTTCTGTTTTTTATGTGAGCAGGTGAAAAATGTTTATTTTTATTTAGCCGAGTTCTTGGTAGCGGTGTGACATATCGCCTCGTTTACGGTAACACTGCCAGATTTTTTTAACAGTGCGATTTTATTTGAAGATCTCATCTAAGTGAACCTGAAAGCTAAAAGTCAAAACACTGAGTCGGTGACATATTTTGGTGTTGAGTGTTTTTCAAAAGAAGCTTTCCTTTTATAGTAAAGAAAATCTGAGAAAATATTTGAGGGAAATAAAATATGTATGGAAAATAAATGCATTTAAAACAAAATTCAAAGTTTTGCTGCAGGTTAAACGGTTTTTCTGTAACGGTGAGTTGTTTCTAAAATAAAATAAAAATAGAGTTGTGACTAAAATTGTCCAAGTCTGTGTTAGTCTAACTCTATTTGTTTCATTTTCAGTGAAAGTGTTTTCCAGTAAGCAAGGGGAGTTTTTCCAGTCGACACAAACTGTGTTTTATGAAATAAAGCAGCAGGGCTGTAAAAGGGACAATGAAAATGTTGCAAATGATTACCTCAGATTTAAATAAACAGAATGACGTCCCACCTCATAATAAGAACGGTTTCATCATGTTTCCCATGACTTAATCCTCAGACATAACATAAAAGACGACTTCCTAAAAATTAAAGCCTCCACTTACTTTCAAACATCACAGAGTTCTTTGTTCTGACGGTTAAAGGACGATTTGAAATGAGTTTTTAATGGAAACTAAGCATTCTGGGAAACGATTCCCACTCCTGTCTTTTTCTTCTTGCAGATTTTTAAGCACTAATCTAAAACCTGTAGTTTAATCAACTCTTGGATATTTGGCAAAATTAATAAAAAGTTAAAACAACTTACTGCTGTAAGTTTATCTTTCACAAACTCACATTTAGGTTCAAAATCTAAAACTCGCTAAATTTATTTGACTTAAACATTAGAAGACAGTAGACACAACTAAATGCCGTAGATCTGACAGGAAAGCCTGCAAATTGCGAGTCTATACAAGCATAGTTGAACAACAACAGTCTAAAAACATGAAGCACTATCCTTATATATTGTAGCAAGATGGGGGAGGCAGATGGAGAAACAGAGAGATAAAACAGAAGGATTCGAGAGAGAAAAAATGCAAACATCAAATAAAGATGAAGAAGCGGACTGATATCAAAGAGCAGGACAGGAGGGATGAAAGAGAGCGAGCGGCATCGATACCCACCACAATCATTTCTGATGGCTCCAAAGTGATGCATTCACAGCCCCGCCTGCCCCCCAGCTGCTTGCCAAAACTGCAGAGAACAGAGACACACAGGAACATATAAGCATAAAATAAAACCAGACGATCTGCTCATGCTGACCAGAGGCCAGATGCGTTCAATCGCAGGCGCCCACCCACAGACCTGCGCCAACATGAGGGCCATTAAATTACCGGCATTACCAAATCATTACGCTGAGGCAGCTTTAAGCGTAAAATGATCCTGATATATACCTGCTGAATATCTTCAACTAAACATGGAGCATCTGTTGGGAGTAAAGTACATGTGTTTGTGTCAAACTCAAGGCCAAATCTGGCCCGCCGTAGCTTTTATGTGCCCCAAATTACATCAATAAGTCCCTTCAGCTTTTCACACATCTGCAGAAACGGTCCAAGATGCTTCTAGAGAAAAATGTCGAGCAAAGTGCACACGTGTCGAACTGGAAGCGTCAGACCCTTTTTTGGCACGCGGAAAAAAAAAATCACAAAATTCTGGAGGAACAGCCGTTTACTGACATTTTAACAGTTTAATTGGTTTTATCAATATTGAAGAGCATTCAGACTTTTAATACGGCCCAAAATGAAACGCGTTTGACATCCCTGGTTTATCTGTGCTCAGATTTAACAACAGCCCCAACAGCTAAGGGGTAAATTAGACCAGGTTTTAGATTCTGATGTCATTTTTGAGACCAAGTTGTACTGAAAAAGATTAAATGAATGTATTGTTCTGTCGCATTGTTGCCATTGTTATGGGTTTTATGTTATGCATGTTTGCTGCAAAAGGAATGTGGACTAAGGACATTTATAGAGAACATTTAGTGCTGACCAACTGCAGACAAGAAGCCTGGAAAAAGACCAAACAGACAAAGTAAGCCAGATAAGGACACACATAAATATAAGACTCATTCAGAGATCTACTGCCAAAACAAGATATAAAAAACAATCCAAAATTCAATTGTTTTGCACAAATTAAAGGTGTATGAATCTATTGTACACCAGAAAATGCATTCCACCAACCAGTCTTTCTAAATCAATTTTTTCAAAAATAAATCATGTGAAAACAAAGTTTGACCTTTTTAAGACCACGCAAATGCATATTGATCCACCAGAACTCATATTGTTTTACAGTTTTAGCCTTTTCTCAGAAAAAGGAAGTGAACGTCTGCTCTACATTAATGCTAACAGACAAAAACACACAGCCATTTTTAATCTGCTTCATGTAAAAACGTGCAGATTGCAAGATGATCTTCTGTGAGTATCTCACTCCTCTGGGATTGGAAAAGCGCTGATTCAGCGTCGCTTACGGTTTGGACCTCATGTAGAAACTCAAGTCAGATCTCTTAATGCTTAAGTTAGCGGATCTCTCTGCGTTTCAAACTTCTGCTTTGGCCATCCTACTGGTGATCACTGTTTCCAGTCCAACTGACTAAAATCTCAAACCGACTCTTCTTTGGAAACATTGAATCCACTAGACGTCTCCCTTCTCCCGTTATATTTCTGGCTTTTGTTCCCTTTTGCCGCATCTCATTTTGCATTCTCTTTCATTCCGAGTGGAAAAACATTTCCTCTCATCCTGAAACGCAGCTTCTGAACAGCAGAGACTTTGCTCAAAGTCACGATCTTGATTCAAAGACAAATCTGTCCTCATTCAAACGGATAATCACAGAAAACTCCTCAACTAAGGGAGGCGTTTTACTTGGACACAATTTTCAATGTCAAAATAATTAAAGCATCAAAATAAAGGAGGAATGAAGAAATCAGTCTCCACTGTGCTTTGCTAAAGCTGAAATTAAAGCTTTGGGAAGCTGACCTTTGACCTAAGCGAGGCCTATATTGATGCTCTGCTGCCTCCTACACACAAACTAATTAATTATCTTCTTTTAATCACTTTAATAAATAACATTTTTAATTTTAATGGAAAAAATATTTTTGAATAGTTTTTAATTACATTTTAATTTTATTTTATTAAGAATATTAAATTAATATTTAACTAAAATAATTACATATTAATTTGATAAATGCATTTTTAAATAAACAAGTACAATTTTTACATTAATGTGTAAAAATCATTTTGCTTTTCTAAAAGTTACATCCTGCAGCTTTAAAATGAGCGTTTTTTCCTCTTTGCTTCCAGCCGTAAGCCCATTTATCTTGGGGATGCTGTAATCAGCTGCTCTTGCCTCCCTCCACTGGGCTCACATGTCGGCTGCAGAAAACATTCCTGAAGGTGCAAAGGGTTCGCTGGCATTCAGCATCCAGGCCCTCAGGGCACCAAGACGCCGTCAAACCCACGGCTGCAGCGCCGTCACCAAACCGAGAACATGAGCTCATTCCTCAGAAACTGCTCTCAAAGCTGCACAGATGACACATAAACTTATGCTTATAAGATACAACTTTTTATTCTAAGGAGTAAAACAGACATAAGTGAAAATCACTGAAAAAAAGAAAACAGAAACCAAACTTATGTTACATGTAATCGAATTAATTTAGTCAAACTTTATTTATTTATGCTTGTTTCACATGACAACTTAATAAACTTACTTGCAGCAAATTAACCACATTTCTTTTTAAGTTGGATCACCTGTTTTCTTTTTTCAGTTTGTAATAAAAATGTAATTCCGGTCAGGAGTAAATCAGGACAGAACTGCATTTATTACCACTTAATAAAAACGGCTAAATTCACACCTGGCTTGTCGCACCAGGTGCACAAGACAAGAAAAATGTCCATCAGTGATTATATTGTTGTTTTGAGAACATTTTCAAGTAATTCATTGGTAATGGCATGCTCAAAGATCAATAAACTTTAAATTCTAATCAACATTTAACACTGGAACTGGAAGACATTTTAATATCCCAAATAAAGAAAGAAAACAACAAATTAATTAATTCTGAAGTCTCTGTAAAAATGTTCTTTAAAAAAAGGTTTATCAGACTGAAAGCTTTAATCATCCAGTTTATGGGAGAAAAAAGAGAAAAGATGAAAACAATAAATATTATTCATGAGTAAAACAAAGTTATTTGTTTCTGGTTTAGTGCAATTCAATTACTTTCTTATGCAGGGACAGAAAATATGACATTTCTTTATAAAAATACATTTTTTATTTCATTCTAAAAAAACCAAGGTAATGACTAATGATCATTGAAAATTGGTGGAAATTCGCAATTTTGAGGAATTAATAAAAGTCCAAAATGGGGTAAAAATTGGATCCAAGATGGCTGACTTCCTGTTTGATATGGAGCGTTGATGCAGGAGACTTTTCTGTAGCTCCCATGGAGCTCTGCAGCTTTACCAAATTTAAGGTTAGCATTCAAAGCACATGGTGCAAATCTCACAAAAATCTTATGCAGTTTGGTGACATTTTTAATATGTTTAGGCCTCCTAAAAGCCAATTTTGTTTAGCTAAAAATAATAAAGTTCAGTTTGATCAGTTAATAATAGATCAGAGCTGATCAAGAAAAAAATGCAGCAGACTGGTCCGTCTCTATGTTAATTTGGGTTTTGCGACATTGGAATTAATTGACATTGTACTGAAAAAGACGTTTAAAGCCTATTTTAAAGAAATATAATGGGAAAAAAGTGTAAAAATATCCAAATTCAGTAGCCGGGAGGCACTAAAAGCTCTCAGGCAGGTCAGCCCAACTCTGACAGATCTCTCTACCCTCCAGTGAGGCGAGACGCCTGGTTCTTGTCTGGCCTAAACAAAGCCTGCCAAGGCAGTCTCTTCACTTTCCCTCTGTCTGTGTGTGAATGAGACAGAAGCACAGCCAGCTACAATAAAGGGAAACCCTGAAGAGCTGCAATTTTCAGGCTTCTTTACTTCCTGTGTAACCACCGTTTGCTCAATCATTTCTCATTTTTCCTCGAGTTACTGGATGCCCACAACAATAAGAATAAACACCTTTAAGCCAAATATTAGTGACAGTGTGTGTGTGTGTGTGTGTGTGTGTGTGTGTGTGTACATGAGTTTGCCCCATAACCAAAGCCACTACCATGCCTGAACTGAAACGTGACACCCGTCTCCTGTCAGCTTGTCCAAATCTGTAGTTGAACGTCTACAGCCAGAAAATCACCAAACCTCAGTCTTAAGCAACATGAAAAAAAAACACAATTTAAAGCTTCATGCACTGAATGAAACACATATTAACAAGAAAAGGACACAAAGTTTCTCTTTTAGGTTATTTTGATGAGAAAACATTA